>NC_065923.1:21598020-21903445 GCF_024586455.1 Bactrocera neohumeralis
GAAACCCGCCGCTTAAGAAATTCTCAGTTCTGAACCTACAACTGTACATATGATTTTTCATCATCGTAATTTTGCGTATTTTCTGTGTTTTATTTTATTTCTCTCAATAAATGTTGTCAATTAATTTTAAATTTATTTTTATTTATTTTAAGTTTTATTATTTCAGAGAAACGTATTTCTCGACAAAGGTCTATTTAAAAAAAAAAAAAATTTTTCAAAATCCAATTTTTTTTCTTACAAAAATTTTAAAAACCATTATTATAAATTTTTCAATAAAAAAATAATAATTTCAAAAATCTATAAAAGTTTGTTTTACAAATATACATAAAACAAATTTTCTTATACACTTTTCTAAAAAAAAAATTAAAATAAATATTTAAAAATATTACCAAAATTCTTAAAATTAAATTAAATTTATTATAAACTGTAAAAAAAATTGTGGACAAATCGTGGAAAAGTTTCTTTTCGAAAATTAATGAGAAAATTAAATAATCAATTTTCCAAAAAAAATATTACAAATATTTATAAAAATCATTTTTTTTACAAAAATCTATTATAAAACTTCTAAGCATTTTTGCAATAAGAAAAATAATTAAAATGTAAAAAAAATTTCAAAAAATGTATTATTCACAATCAAAAAAAAAATTAATAAATAATGTTTGGAAAAAATATTAATAAATATTTTTTAATTTTTAATACATAATTTAATAAATAATTTTTTTAATAAATAATAACTTCTTTTAATAATTATTTTTTTTTCAAAAACTTACAAGAGTTTTTTAAAAAAATTACAATTAAAAAAATATTTGCTGTCTTTCTAACAAAAGTACAATTTTATGTAAAAATATTTTTAAAAAGTGATAATTTTTTAAATTTTTCAAAAATGTAACAAATTTATTTTTACCAAAATCTATAAAAAAAATATTATTCTCTTTTCGAAAAAAAAAAAAAATTCTCTTTTCAAAAGTCTAGATGAACTCTTTTTACGGAATTCTGTAATTAAAAAACATATACTCCACTTTCCAGCAAAAATAAATGTAAAATTTTGTATAAAAATCTTTGTAACAATATTAAAAAATTTTTTCTTAATATTAAAAAAAACTTAACTTTGTTTAACAAAATCTATTAAAAAAATTATTATTAACTTTTCGAAAAAAAAATAAATTAACTAAATTTCTTTACACAAATCTATAAACATTTTTTTACAAAAGTTCACAATTTAAACAAAATATCATCCACTTTTCGAAAAATTGTAAATTTTTTTTAAAAACTTCTGTAATCAAAAAAATATTATTCACTTTTCCAAAAACAAACAAATTTGAAATATTTTATAAAAATATTTGTACATATGTATATTACAAATTTTATTTTAATATTTAAAAAAAATCAAAACAAAAATTAACAAAAAAAAATTATTATCCACTTTTCGAAAAAAAATAAAAGAAATTCTTTCCAAATATGTATAAGATTTTTTTTTATAAAAGTCCACAGTTTAAACAAAACATCATTCACTTTTCGAAAAAATTTAAATTTAAATTTTATATAAAAATATTTTTTTAAATGTAAAAATTGTTTTAAAAACTCTTAAAAAATTTCTTTAAAAAAATTTCTAAGCAATTGCAAAACAAAAATTTTGAAAAAAAAAGCTCTTTTCAAAAATGTATAAGAAATTTTGTTAGAAAAATTCATATAAAAATTAACCAATTTAAAAAAAATATATATTTTTTTTCATTTTTAAAGTATTCAAAGTTTTTACAAAATATTTTATGTAAATTTTTTCTTATTAAAATCTATAAAAATTATGTTGTTAACCACTTTTCCAAAACAAAAATATTTTTCAAATTGTTATTATAATTTATGTGTCTTAAAAGTACTTCTTTTTCGTAAACTGTGTATTAATTTTTGTTTTTCACTAGTCAGCCAAGAGATGCAATGTGGAACAATATCGAAATATTGTCAATGTTGAACTAATAGCTAGAAATTGAACAACTAATATATATATATATTGAATTTATACTAATTACTTTTCTATTAATCCAATTGTACACACAGCACGTGCGATAAACGTTCAAGTGTTGATGCTTTGCAAAAACATAAAAGCTAATAAAATATCTTACTAAAAAATATATATGAAATAAAAATGAAAAACGAACCAATAACCATGTTTGGGAATGGGCAATAAGCGATATGACCAGGCGGCAGGTGTGCTGTAGAAATCCTCGAAATAAATTTTTACACACAAGAACTCTGGGGAGAAGTGGCCAAATACGTGTTGTAATACATTTCCGCTTTATATTTATATTTATGATAATGCTAGCCAAACAAGCCAATAAACCAACCAATCAACCAACCACCAACCAACCATGCTTTGCTTGAGTCCACCCGACCATCCAACGACCATTTGTATATAGAAAAACAGTTAATATATTACATATGTACGCCTATAGGTTCTCCATCCATTTTTAGGTATATCTTCTCAACCATGCGCTCTCAATACATATGTAAATAACTGTCTCCTCTCGCTTCGTCAAACATTTTACTCAAGCGCTTCAAGCAAACCACCGTCTGCAGCCAGAGCTTAGTATTTTAATTTTTACTTTGATTTTCATTTAATTTGCAAAAAGCGGAAATAATTACAACACATTTGGGGACATCTCCGACAATTTTTCACACTTTCTATACATTTTTATTTGATTTTTATGTTTTTACTAAATAAATGTTTTTATTTGCTTTAATTTTTCTATGTATTTAGTTAAATGTTTTTTTAATTTTCTTAAAAAAAATTTGAGTACTTTCGAAGTAAATGGTGTTTAATTTGGTGTAGATCGTGGTAGTCGTAAAAGATAAGTAAATAAATGTTTCGTACATTATATACTTGATATATGTGTTACATAAGTGTGTCATATGACTGCTCAAATGTAGAGAAATTGTTAGTTTTTGACTTATAAAGAACTTTATTATACATTTATCATATATGAGCAATAAATATAACTGTTTAAGCTTTCAACGAAGTTGCTCGAGGCTTTAAGACTACAAAAAACGGTGTTTCGTTAGTAGTGTACTTTATGAAAAAAGTTTAGAAGCTTCAAGTTATGCATAGAAAATATACGGTTTTTAGCAAATCTCTATTTTCGACCGATTTTAAGTGCTACTAAGACGCAACATATCGAAAAAAAAAACAATTTTATATGGAACGAGGTCACAATTCAGACTGTTTAGTCGAAAACGCAAGCTTCACTTTTATTCTCTATTAAAGTAATTTTCCTATATTGAAAATTTTATCATGAAATAGGTCTTTGGATAAGTTCTCAAGAAACAGTTCTTGAATCATCAAATAACTCTTGAGAACTTACATAGTCGATCACACAAGCTTCAATTCTATCCTTTACTTAAATAATTTTCGAATATACAAAAACACATGTTGTGAAATAGCTTCTTGTATAAGCTCTGCAGAAATAGTTCTTGGATAATATCAATCCATTAATAGTCTCTAATATCAAAAGTAGCGTTTGATATTTAGAAAACTCTATTCTCGAAAATAAATTAATAGAAAACCTGGAGGCATTTTGTAGAAAACTGTACAGATACAAGTTCAAGATAGCGTGGATTGGTTTTACAAGGCCAAAACAAACGTTTCATACTTTCTCTTTGAAACAATACGGTGAGTCGAAGCCTCTAAATGAACCAATCTTTAGATCGCACAAAGTATTGTTGTAAACAATGAAACAAAAGAACTTAAAGCTCTAATAAAGCTACCGAACCGAATTTCTAAACGAGGCAATCATTAGATCGCACAAAGTTTCGTTGGCTCAATTTATGGAATATTAAGGGAAAATTGGCGCTAGAACGACATTGTTGTAAAAGATGAAACAAACGAGCATAAAGCTCTAATAAAGTTACCGAACACACGGCCGAAAGCTCTGTAAGAGTTTTTTTCTTATAAATGTGTTCGACATTGTTGTAAAAGATGAAACAAACAAGCTTAAAACTCTAATAAAGCTACCGAACACTCGGCCAAAAGCTCTGCAACAGTTTTTTTCTTGGAACTATTCTCAGAGTTCGGCTTAAAACTAATGCAGCACATTATTCTTTATATTTTACAGACTGCTATGATCAACCATTTTAATACCACGAAAAAGTGCTTTCTTTGTATAAAAAAAATAATAATAATAATTTCTATTCCTAATTTCCTAACTTTCAACTTACCTTTTACTAATAATTTCCCAGTCTCTTTTACTTTCACCGAAAAATTTCCGGAGTTCTTCGTCAGTTGTGCTGTTTTTTCGAAATTTATTCACTTTCCAAAATTAACTACAAAATGATATTTGATTATAATTTTCTTTTTCCGATATACCGCCCGAAACCACATCCTTTTTTGAACGATAAATAAGAATAATATGAGAACCAACAAAATATATATATATAAACATATATTTTATTATTATTTTTATGATTTTGATTTTCAATTATCACGTTAGTACATATTTATTACTTCAAACATTTTACCCTTATATAACAAAAACTACAGTAGCCCCGAAAACCGAAAGATAATCTAAAACAATGAAAAGTAGAAAAAAATACAACGAGCAAAAAATACAACAAAAATATAGTAAAATTTTCCATATAAAAGAAATACATATTTGAAATTAATTTTCACTACAAAAACAAAAAAAAAATAATAAAAATTTCTGTTTACAAAAACTCACTACGCAGGCAAGCTCTTCTGGTAGCACTCACTTCAAGACTCGTACAAAAACAAAACTTCCACAAACATTAAAAAAATTCTTGAATTCTTACAATAACTTTCTTGCGAATTTGTACGTACGCAATGCGTAAACAAAAACAAAAATTAAAACAAAACTTTCAAAATCCTCTCGTTGTTGTTGTTCTTTCATCTAACTACTTGAAGCTGTCTATTTCTTATTACAAAAAAAAAAAATACACAAAAACACTTGTAAACGTTTTCACATTGTTTTCGGTTGAAAAGTTATACTGTCTTGTCTTAATTCTTTGTTTTTTTTTGTAAAATTGGTGGCGTAACTCTCAACTCCAACGAACTTATAGTTATATAACTAGTAACTAGTACATACAAATCTATACTTCCTCGTATTGATAGCGATAATCGATTGATTGCTTGACGTCTAATCTATTGTTGATACTTATGTGAGCATCAGTCGCTAAATGAACCGTTATAGTATATATACTTACATAATTTTTTTTCTTGTACTACATTTGTTGTGATGTTGTAGTGGCTTTTGCGAAAGCTTGTAACTCAAAAGTCGTATACTCGTAACTGTATCCCGTAAGCGAATTTGTAGTAGACTTTACTCAATTACGATTCTATTAACTGCTCTGTTTGTCCTTAATTTATTATTTAGCAGCAAAGTGAAACTTTGTTTAGTCCTTATAATACTTACTATTAGCTAATACTTATTTACCAAAAAAAGTAAAATATTTAATTTTTTCATTTGTTTTTAATTTTGTTCTCGTTTGTTTTAAACCCGTTTTTCTTCAATTTTGGTGTTTCCACGGTGTTTCTCCTTTGTTGTAGTATTGTTGTAATAATAATCTCCCGCCAAATGATAATGGTGATTCATATACATAAACGTATTGCCTAACAAGCAATAAAAAAAAAAAAAAAAAAAAAATATGTAAAAAACGTTTATCAAACAACAACAATTTCCATGCCATTCCGTTGTTTGTTTCGAATTTTGTTTGTTTTCTTTGGTAAAGCCAAGAAAAGGATGTGAACCACATGCACTCCACAACCCCATAAGTACTCCAGTTTCTTCATATATTCTAAATATATATATATTGATATATATATCTACATATATTTGTTTTCCTCAATATACTGTTATGTATAACAATTAGTATGATAATAGCAAGTTTTTTAGTATACTCATAACACCAGATTGCTCGATGCTTACATAATACAGAACAGCCACTCTTACGAAGAAAAAGTAACAAGAAATGGAAAAAAAATAAAAATTTTAAATATATCAAAAACGTTGCATTGAAAAAAAAAATTAATTTAAAATTAATTTTAATTTTCAAACAAAAAAAGATGATATAATTTTTTCAAAAAAATTAAATTAAAAAAAAAATTATATTTGAAAAAAATATTGCAATTGAAAATGAAATTTAATTGTATTTATTTTCGAATTAAAAAATTATTTTAATCAAAGTAACAATTATTATTAATTAATTTAAAATAATTAATTTTTTTTTTAATAAAAAATAACATTTAATAAATTTTTACATTAAAAAAAATTATAAAAAATAAAATTTTTAATGAAAATTGAATTAAATAAAATTAATTTTCGAATAAAAAAATGTTATAATAAAATATTAATTAAATTTGTTATGAAATTAAAAATTATAATTAAAACAATTAAATTCGAAAATTTGTAATAATAAAAAATAAAATTTTTAATTTTTAATGATTTAATTAATTAAAATTTAATTAAATTAAATTAATTTTCGAATAAAAAATGCTAATGAAAATATTAATTAAATTTGTTATAAAATTAAAAAATATAATTAAAACAATTAAATTAGAAAATTTATTTCAATTTAAAAAGAAAAGGAATTAAATTTATTTAAAAAATAAACATTTTAAATTTTAGTTCACAAATTCAAATAATTAATGAAAAAAATATTAAATTTGTTATGAAATGAAAAAAGTTATTAAAAAAATAAATTTGAAATTTTGTTTACATTCGAAAAAAAATATTTTAAATTTATTTTCAAATGAACAAGTTTAAAATTTAATTCACAAATTCAATTAATTTCAATTACTGTAATTAAGTAAAAAACAAAAAAACAAATTAAAAAATTTTAATTTAATTAAATTTATATTCAAATAATTAATTTAATTGATTAAATAAAAAAAATATTAAAAAAATTAAATGATAAAATTTGTTTTCATTTGGACTAAAGGAAATTAAATTTATTTTCAAAATAAACAAATTTAAAATTTAATTCACAAATTAATTTAATTTTAATTATTTAAATTAAAAATAATAATTAATTAAATTAAATTTATATTCAAATTAAAGAAATTAAAATTTGAATTTATTTTCCAAATGAGATAACAATAATTTAATAATTTTCTTAAAATGAAAATAAATTTACATAAATTAATTAAAACTACTTCAATATGTACAGTAATTAAATTCTTTTTAAATAAATATAAAAATAAATTTTATACAATTTAATACTGAAAAAAAAAATTACTAAATTTATTTTCAAATTAAAATTAAACTTTTTTATTTTAATATCATTATTTTACTTTTAATTTTATTATTTTTAATTTGAAAATAAATTAATATAATTTTTTTTCAAATGTGAAATTTTTTTCAAAAAACAGTATTAATCAAATTTAAACAGAAAAGTTTGTTAAATTGAAAAAGAATTTTATTTACTAATTTTTCAATTGTAATTTTTTTCAAATATATTTTTCTTTTCAAATTAAATTTTTTGAAAAAAAATTATTGTCATCGCTTTTTGCTTCAAATTTAAATTTTTGTTTGATAATATTATTCGAATTTTAATAATATTAATCGAAGTTCAACTAAAGTAAAATATTCGAAATATTGAAATTTGAGAAATCGAAACGCTCGAGACAAGTGTGTGCGTCTTTGTACTCATTTTTGTTCTGACATGGAATGGAGTTATTTTTACCCTACGTTCTTTTATTTGAGTTTGCTTCCCTGTGATGTACAAAAAAAAAACAACAATATCCGTATTGTGTAGTTGTATGTATGTAAAAAATATTGCAACATTTATGTAAATATTGTGAAATCAGGCTTAAGTATTTATTTTAAACAAATTATTTCCGATTCTTTTACGTAATTTATATTTTTTGGTATTTATTTATTATGTGTATTTGTATGTATGTAAAAATTATTTATTTAAATTTTAGTTTAGTAGCTAGCACTATGTACATAATAGTCTAAATATAAATGTAAATAAATTAGTTTTGTAAATAAGCGTATAAATGCATTGCTTCAATGTGTATATAAGTATGTAGTATATACATGTATGTGCTCCAGTATTTTTGATAACTTTTTGCAAAAATTAGTTTCGATTTGCCACAGAAATATTGAAAAGATTCTTTGCATGTTTTTTGAGTTGAGTTCTTCGAAATTGGTTATGCTTAATATGAACTCTGCAGCATGTTGGAATGTTACACATACACACGTGACACATAACGGTAGTGCTAAGTGGTGGTTTAAAACAAATACACTTTCTGGGTGCTGAAATTTTTAAGTTTAGATTGTCGAGATTGGTATATAGTCAGATCCTAATAAAATCACAAAACTCCCTCATATAAAAATATTTTAATTGAAGTCTCAACATTACGGTTCAATATTTTATAGATAGTTAAGCGAGTAGATATAGCTGACTTTTTAGGGAATAAAAGAACTACATGATTCAATAAGGAGTATCATTAAATAAAAAACAGTATTTTAGAAACTAAGTAATAGATAAGATTGTTATTAGAGGAACTAGATGACAGCCATTCTCTAATACGTGTGTCAAACATGAAAGAACTCTCAAAACTATTCGCGCTACTAACATTTGCAAGTATATGACCTGAAAATCGTACGTACGGAGTAGATTCAACAAATGGGTATGAATTCAGTTACCAGAGAAAAGGATTGACAAATGTTTTGGAAAAATCCAATTACCAGACCAAAAATATAGGAAAAAAAACAATTACAAATAATCTCATATAGATGTATGTAGTTTAAAATAAAACTACACTCAACTAGTTGTCTTCCTTACCATTCGCTGTCAGCTCTCCGACTTCCGAACCCATCTCAAGTAAAATAATATATTTTAACCGAATTCGGCGTCTTTATTTTAGTTTAAGTATTAAACGTGCCGATCACATGATAAACGTAAATATTATATAAGATCTATTAATAACAAATCCATTATTTTTGCATTTTATTTATCAAAGAATGACCAAATTTAGATCCAATATGTACTGTTTTGTTCGTTAACTTGTTACGATTTTGAAAGTAATTCCATAATGCTATTCGCAACTCTCGCCCCTAATGTAATTATCCGCTCCGCAAGCTTCTCTTGTGACGAAATTACTATCTCTGTCTAGCTCATAGTAGACAATTGCCTTCCAAACACACATCAAACCCTTCCTGGCCGTCAATCCTGGCTTGGCCTCCATTTGCGTCGGCTAATGGTTATCGACCACTACCGGTTTCGCTTGTTGCAAGTGAGCAATTTTTCGTCACCAGCACGATTGAGTAGCAAATTGCATATGGAAAAACTGTTCATTGGTTTATTTTGTTAACTTGTATTCACCCTTGTTTCAAAATCACGGTTCAATGTTCTATATATTAACTGATATGAGCAATATTTAGGTTCTCTGTAATAGAAACCGGGCTTAAATTCGACTCGATGATTTGCATTATTTTATCGATATTTTCGACAATTGGCCTTCTCTCTGTTGCACCTTTGATCTAAAGCTACTGATATGATACGAAGTATTATGTTTATAATCCCATATAGCGTAAACAGATCGCTCTTATACAAAATTTAAACGACATAAAGCTACCTATTGGATAAATAATTTATTTCTTGCCGGTCACATGCTTCTTCAAAAGGATGCTTAGAGGAGATTACTCTACTACGAGTAGTACTAGCGAGTCCGCCTTACCTTTTGTTTCTGTCGGTAGATTCCTACCGTCTCCCACTAATCACTCAGTTTTTTTGTCACGCTTTTCGTGGGACGGTTTCGTCGCCCTGAATAATGCCGTACCACGTGAGAGAAGTTGGTTTCAATCATCCCTCTCCTTTTACCTTGTCCTTTCCCACTCAGACCGGCTATTCACCTTCCGGACAGGTAGTTGTCTTATATGGTCCCAAGGTGGTGTCTGTTACGAGGCCAAGGCGAGGGTTGACAAATGCATTTATAAGACAGTGCCAAGCAGCGCAAAGAGCGAGTCATCTCAACCTACCACACCTAGTGAATGATGACGAAAGGGGCACTTACTCTAAAGCCTGCCAGGGTTTTAGCGGAAGGCAGCCTTTCAATAAGCGATTTCTACATAGTGTTACTCCTGCATACTCAGGTGACAGAATACCTTGACCACCAGTCCGAGGTCCATGTCGAAGAAGCGTGGAATATGGGTTTTATTTTATAAGAATTGTTTATTGTTACGAACATACACTATTAACAAAGAAATTCTGAAATTTTTGGAAAAACATATTTAAACTCGGCTATTGCGACGCCATTTCCGGTGACCTCTCGGAAAAACTATGCACCCGCGTTGGTAGGATAACTCTTTGCAGGATCATCTAAAGAGAAAAAATAAGCATTTTAGTTAAAACCTTAACTTAAAACTTAGACGAAGGACGCCTCGAGCGCACAAGTTCTCAAAGCTGTATCTCCGAAACTATTATACGGATCAACTTGAAAATTTGGGACAATATTCTAGAGGTGTTGTAGAATTTAAAAAGGCAATAAAAAAAATTTATTTTTTGAAACCCGTAAACCCATGTAACCCCTTATAGTCAACAAAATTCTCTATCCTCTGTATTTAATTCTGCTCTAAGGAGGGAAAAACATAAAGACGTGAATTACTTTAAATACGGTCATAAGCCCGAACAATCAATATATGTCCGGAGTTATAGGTATTGAGCAGTACTCACTGAAAGGAAATAAATACCGCTAAAACTTAGGCAGAATTATTGTTAATAAAAATTTGTTCATTCATTTGAGGACATTTGTATATAACGCTACAAGCTCAGAAACCCATTTAACGGCTTCAGAAGCACTTTTCCATATTATTTTTTTTATAATTATCATCATTTCCTCTCCCGGTTTGCGGTTTTGAAACTACTTTTATTCAATCCTCAAAGCTTTTGTATACAAAAAAAGAAATTTAATAAACATTTCTATTAATTTAATAAGTTTTTCTCTAATGTAAGACCACTTTATTGCTACACCACAAAGAATGCTGTGATTGGAACCGAAAGCCAAATTCAAGTCGTGTTTTCTCACGTTCAATTTATTATTGAGCTCTGTATGCTTTATCCCCTCTAGTAAATTTACCCCCTCCAACTTTTTATATAGCAAAAATTTAATACTTTTCTAGTTATTTACTAACTCTTCTACACTTTGAAGGCAAACATGCTTGTGTATGTATGTGTATACCTATAGTTTATAGACCCTCTCCTGCCAATTTGCAATGTGTTCTTTTAGTAAAACCAAAAAACAAAAAAAAACAAAAAATGTCTCTCTAACCCAGTTGACACCTAACTTTTAATTTTATTGTATGCATTTACCAAATCGAAATCAAAAATGTCACCTTCAACATTGAAAATGATTATTAATGCGTTGTTGCGTACAGTGTTCGCCATGGTAGATGTGGACATATTCACATATACAAAATACAAATACAAAATACAATATTACATAACTCAACTCTATACTCGTATATCATATTTCTCCCTGTTAAACGCCTAACTACTAACTACACAAGAAGCGAGAATTGTTATTTAATGCCTGATTTTGGCAATCCTACCCAAATTAATTACCATAATTACAACAACAACAAAAGTAAAGAGAAATCGAAAACAATTGCTAAGCTTTGCTACTGCATCAAAGACAAAGAGAAATGTGTCACATCGAAGGGCAATATATGTCAGCCACCAACAGCAACAACAATCGATATGCTGTGGCATGTGAGCTGTGAAAGTGAATCGTATATTAACTATATCTATTATACTATATATACTGGTATGTAGGTACAAAAGTGCACAGCGCGTCAGCGCAAGAGAAATTGCAAGTAGTGAGCTATGGGTCTACACGCTCATGGCTCGTAGTGGCGCTGCGTCGCGATGTGCATACTCGTATTACAATATTTCAGTACCCCCACCCAACCAGCTACAGTACCATCCCAATACAGTTGTTGTGATATGCAGGTTGTTTTTTTTTTAATTGTTGCTAATATATACATATAAGACTCAAGTAAAAAATTAAAGCGCGTTCAGTAATAAAGTTGACTGTTAACTTTGCTGTGCTAATTTCAGGCAGTGTTCGTTTTAATTTTTTTTTTTTGTATTTTTGGTTTATCAGAAAAAAATATTTTGTTATTTTTCGAAGCATTTTTGGACGCTTTTTAATGCTAACCGTTTATTTACTGGTTCCAAAAGTTCATTAATTGAATATTTGCCGTTTTTTCATAGTATTATAAAATATTTCGAAAAAGTTTACTTGCATTGTTTGTAGTTGTAATTGTTTGAATTGGTTGCGAGCGCTTAGAGTTTGTAAAATTTTTACATCCATATTGTGTTAGTTTTGAGAAAAAATATATATGATTGCAAACGCCACATATTTTTGTGATATTCGAAAATTTTTTTAGTAATTTAAATTTTGATTTTTCTTCAAATAACTCGAAAAAAAATTCCAACTTGGATTTTAGGCGCCACATTTGCGTTGCTCTTATTCTTACGTTTTTATAATGTCAATATGTTTTCAAAAAATATATAATTTTTTTTGTCAAACAATACAGAACAAAAACAGTACAAACAAGTGTTTTACCAAATAAGCAAACATTTGCAAAATAACTGCCGAAATTGTGGGCATTTTATTAAATTTTATCCTATTTTCTCAAAGAAAATAGTAAATTTTTTGCTCAACTTAGAAACAAAAATCGACTGCAGACCCGATTGTTAGTATTGTGTACGTCCTTACTCACTTTAGCCGTGTTTGATTAGCTTGGTTTAGCGATAAAATGTAGTCTTAAGTAGTGATTTTGACCTTTTATTTTTCCTAATGCAAGCTTTGTGTCTTTGGTTGGGGAAAAGTGAGCTCTTATATTCGAAAAATTAAGAAAATTAAATTTTTATTATTATTAAAAAAATAAATACTATAAAAAAAGTATTTGAAATTGGAAAAAAACTAATAACTTAAACTAAAAATTACAAAAAAGACAAATTATTGTTGTGAAAGCTTATTTGTGCTTCAAAAGCTTCTAAATACTCTATAGATTAAGGCGTTCACGAAGAACTGAGACGTGTTCTTCAAAATATTTTACTCAACCATTCACCTTAAGCAGTTCTCATAATTTTATGCGTTCGAACTTTCGCGAGCTTTCATAGTCGAAATCGAAACTATTTAAATCTCTGTTTAAATATATTTATTTTACTCAAACATTTGCCTTGAGCATCTTGAATTTATGCGTCCGAACTTTCGCGAGCTTTCATAGTTGAAATCGAAATTATTTCAAATCTCTAAAATTATAACATACCTTATATTATTCTAATAGCACACACTTAAAAAAACACTTTTTTAATAAAATTTGGAAATAACCAGAATGCGGGCAGCCACTTTCTTAACAGTTTTGTAAGATTTGTAAGATGAAAGCTCACTTTAGCATTATCTCTACCAACATTTTATAAATGATTCGAAAAATTTCTTCAAGCGTGTTTCTGAGTCAATAAGTGGTAGATTTATGCACTCGAACTTTCGTGAGCTTCCGAAGACGAAATCTAAAATGTTAATTAAGGCTGATAGTCACTATTATATGTCTCCATAAGCGCAAACTTTGAACAATTGTCTCACTTAACTGAAACTTTTAAAATACAAATATATTCGTGGCGAAGCTTTCCTAAGTGTGGCATTGAAAATTTTTTAAAAAATAGTTGTGATGAAAGCTTTCATTAGCTTTTTCTATATCTAAAATAATAAAAGTATTTATCGTTCCTAGCAAAAATGGTTTTAAAACACTTCGTTTCCGTGAACTTTGGTTTACTAACTTTTCAGAAATAGTTCCGTTGAAAGCTTTCATTAGTGTTGTTATCATCTAACTTTATAACGATTTGAATCGTTTCTAAAAAAGTTTAATGAAAGCTCTTTCCAGTATTACCTTGATGAAAGCTAATTTAAGCATTGGTTAGAAAACGCTTTTTAAAACATGGTTGCGATGAAAGCTTTCATTAGCTTTTGTTTTTAAAACTTTTCAGAAATAGTTCACGGAAGCTTTCATTAACGTTTGTAATCGTTTCTAAAATAGCTTGAAGAAAGTTCTCTTAAGTTTTACCTTCAAAGCTTTCATTAGCTTTCATTTTTAGAACTTTTGAGAAATATTTCCGTTGAAAGCTTTCATTAACCTTTGTCACAACGATTGTAATCGTTTCCAAAAGGGTTTGATGAAAGCTCTCTTAAATTTTACTTTGATAAAAGCTATTTTTAGCTTTGGTTTAAAAAACACTTTTCAGAAATAGTTTCGATATAAATTCGCTTAAATTTTACACTGAAAGCAATATTTGTTAAGAAATTTGTATTATTTTATACAATTTTCCTAGAAAATAAATTTTCATACTTTTAGTGTTTTCAAAGAAAAATAATTTCGAAAATATTAAAAACAATATAAATGTGTCTTTATATTACTAAAAACTGGTAACAGACTGAATGATTTCAATATATAAAAGTAATAAAATGTTTAAATTTAAGAAGCAAATATTTCAATCCACAGTGGAAGAGAATTCAAGGGAACCTTTGAAAAATTTAGAAAATTTTGAGCGCCGCAGTTTAAAACTTTATTAAACTGCAAAATTAATTCACAGTTCTTCGGAAGCAATCTTCAGATAATTTAGTCTAAAAATTCAACTCGAATAAAAAGACATTAAAAACTCACTCTAACCACAAAAGACGCAAAGTTATGCATAAATTTATAATTTGTTTATTTCTCATTACCACCACGCCAACCAACAACAACATTGTTTCATAGCCGTAGTGTGCAACGCGCCTCACAAACCCACTCTATAGTACCGCTAGCTAGATGAATAAGTAGTTAGTGCTGCGATCGCATTCCAATATAAATATGTGCCCCTAAAACTATGCTATCAATAAATAAAAATAAACCAACTAGCTGCAGCAGCAAGTTCAGATTAGCCTAACGAATTTTTAAAATAATTAATAATTTTTCTAAATAATTATTTTTGAATTTTTGTTTCTGTGTAAGCTATTATTATGTATATATAATAAATATTTTCGTAATTTTATTTAATTATAAATATTTATTTTTTGTTTTTATAATATAAATGTTTTTACCACCACCAATTGCGTACAAGCAAACTGTGTTTAACCCTTCTATACTTTCTGTTATCTGTTTCTTATGTCCACCTGAAAACTTGCAAATATATAACGGTATATGTTTTGTGTCTTTTGTTGTGTTGTGTGAATTTGTCACGTCAATATTATTATTTCTTGCTTTTGAGTATTAGAAAAATTAATAATTTTATTTTTTCCTTAAACTAACTCTAAGTAAAAATATTTATTTTAAATTGTTAGTAAATTTTAGTTTAGTTTTTACTTATTCGTATGTTTTTTGTCTTTGTCTCACAACCGTTAGAATGCATACATATTAGTAGCAAAGCTCGTGTGTTTCGTGTCTTCCCCACCCCCTGATCCAAGTAATTATGTCCAATAGTGTTAGCACTAAATACCGAATTCCATTCGGAAGTCAAGGCTCCGTTACTTTGTGTACATAATTCGCATATCTGCCAGATAATCAAATAAAGCATCACGACTTTTAGGACGCAATATAGCTTTAGAGCTTAAATCGTAGGTATTATTTTATTTTTAATTTATGTATTACTTTTTATTATATTATTTACAAATATAACTAAAGTCTATAATATAGCTTATAAGACCTCAGTATAGTCTCGTCAAAATCTTCCAAGCCCCTTGCACCTTGTCTTTTGACACAACCCTTACTCCCAACAGCTAGTCCGTAGCGAAACTCAATACACTTCCATCAAAATTCACATTTTTCTATTGCGTTACTTCAAAATGTATAAAGACATACTTATTTCTTTACATAAATATTAGACAGCAGATAAGCTGAAATGAATTCTTTGGAACTGGTTTGATGCAGACAAGCAGAAAGTGCTTGCGTTTTTGTGTGTGTGACTTGCAACAAAGTAACCAACAACAATTTTCAGCGCCTTGACTAAGTTCTCCAATTACCTTCAATACTTTTAAGTCATTAAGATCCCTGAAGCTTTCTGCCAAAAAAGCTTTGCTTTCTGTGTTTCGTAGACGAAAAACAAGCTTTCATTAGTTTTAAAAGTGAAATAATGATTTTGCAACCAGAGCTTTTAAGCTTGTTGAAGCATTCCCCAGAAAAAGCTTTGTATTTCTGTGTTCCAGAGACAGAGGACAAGCTTTCATGATTTACTTTAAAGTATAAGATTATTTTTACACCAAATGTATTAAGCTTTTAAGCTTCCTGATACTTTTTCCCAAAAAAGCTTTGCGTTTCTGTGTTGCAGAGGCAGGAAACAAGCCTTCACGATTTACTTAACAGTAAAACATTACTTTTACACCAAATATATTTAAGCTCCCTGAAGCTTTCAGCTTTGTTAAAGCTTAAAGCTTACACAGAAAATAAACTTTCACGATTTACTTAAAAGTAAAACATAATTTTTACATCAAATGTATTTAAACTCCTTGAAACTTTCTTTCAAAAAAGCTTTGTTTTTCTGTGTTTCATAGACAGAAAACAAACTTTTACCATTTTTTAGGAGTGAAAAAATATTTTTACAACAGTTAGATATATATAAGCCTCTAAGCTCCCAAAAGCTTCTTTCCTAAAAAGCTTAATTTTTTAATTTCTTATTGAAGACTGAGCATGCATATTTTTCTTACAACTGAAACTCTTCCTGGCTCTTAAGCTTTTAAGCTCCCTAAAGCTTTCAGCCCTAAAAGCTTTGTTTTTCTAAGTTTCTGACAGAAACAACAAAGCTATACGAGTTTTAAACTTTTAAGCTTCCCAAAGCTTTCTGCCTAAAAACTTTGTTTATCTAAGTTTCAGACAGAAACAACTAAGTTACACGAGTTTTGTAGATTTCTGCTTCTTACATGTTAGGAGGCGAGCATAAACTTTCCGAATATTCGACCACTGAGACACTACCGCCTTTTACTTTTAAAATTCCCCAAACTTTTTAGCTCCTTAAAGCTATCTACCTTACTTCTTACTTCGTTAAGCTTATCATTTAGTATATTTAAATATAATTTTTGTTAGAGCAATCTTAAGTAATAAGCAAAAGCAAAGTAACTCCCATAACGTTTTGGCGCATAAATACAAAAAAAATACAATAAAAACATAATGCGATTTTCAAGGCAGAAACAAAAACAATTTTTTTTGCAACAAAGTTTATGCTAAAACCAGAAAACTCTAAAACCAAAACAAAAAAAATGAAAATGAAAGAAACAAGCGTCTGAATTGAATCGAATTGAATATTCTTCTCAACAGGTTATCGCAGTGATATCCATACTATTTATAGTCCTGTCTACCATAGCCCTGACGTTGAACACCCTACCACAACTACAACACAGTGAGAATGGTACACCATCTGATAATCCGCAATTGGCTATGGTTGAAGCCGTTTGCATATCGTGGTTCACCTTAGAATATATACTTAGGTTTAGCGCGTCACCGGATAAATGGAAATTCTTTAAGGGTGGCCTTAATATAATCGATCTATTGGCAATACTCCCATATTTTGTTTCCCTATTCTTATTGGAGACGAATAAGAATGCAACGGACCAGTTCCAGGATGTGCGCCGGGTGGTGCAAGTATTTCGCATCATGCGCATCCTGCGAATCCTTAAGCTGGCCCGTCACTCAACGGGCCTGCAGTCGTTAGGCTTTACGCTACGTAATTCATATAAGGAACTCGGTCTACTAATGCTGTTCCTGGCAATGGGCGTTCTCATATTTTCTTCGCTGGCATATTTTGCCGAAAAGGATGAAAAGGATACAAAATTCGTTTCAATACCGGAAACATTTTGGTGGGCGGGTATTACAATGACAACTGTTGGCTACGGGGACATCTATCCCACTACTGCACTGGGAAAGGTTATTGGTACTGTGTGTTGCATATGCGGTGTTCTGGTAATCGCTTTGCCTATTCCCATCATCGTTAACAATTTTGCTGAATTTTATAAGAATCAGATGCGACGCGAGAAGGCGCTCAAGCGGCGCGAAGCGCTCGATCGGGCCAAACGTGAGGGCAGTATTGTGTCATTTCATCATATCAATTTGAAAGATGCCTTCGCCAAATCGATGGATCTCATTGATGTCATTGTGGATACAGGTGCGTAAATAACTATATATCTATATACATATTCATAAATACTTTATATATTTATAATAATAAATTTAAAAAAATACACGAAAATAATAATCATTAGCAAAACAACTTTTTTTTTTTTTTTGAAAAAAGAATATTTAATTATGCTTTCAACAACATACTTATGCTATGACGTCATGCCCATACTTTTTTGTCATACATTTTCATAGCATAAAATATTTATTTGTACTACTGTGCCATATATACCACTAATATTACACACACATTTTTAAAAATTACAAATTTATTTACAACAAAGCATAAATTATAAAAAAATGTTTTTGTATTGTAACGTAAAAATATAGGTATTTGTTGTTATTAAAAATATAACTAAACCCTAACATTCATTTACACAAAAAAAATTCAAAAAATAATAATATTTGTTTAGTTAAGTCTACAAATTGTAGTTGTAGCTGCCTTGCGGTATATTGCTTACAATAATTTGCTTACTTTCATTACTCCTGAGTTCGTGCGCTTTTCCTACATACTTTCACGCACACTTAATTCAATTTCTGGTTGGCTTTATAGCAGCTTGCTTTTCCAAATTCCATATACTTAACCGTTTTGTTCCATTTTTTCTCCAAAACAACTATTATTAACTAAAAATTAATAAAAATTGGCATTCGGCATGCATTTTTTCAATATTTTTATTAATTTCATATTTTCACAAATTTTACATTTTCACAAATATTTTTGTATATTTTTTAACACGGAAATTAAGTTGCAGCGAAATTTCAATAAAAAACTTACTGTTCTGTAAATATTTAAATAAATCTCTGATGATAGAAATTTTCAAAATAATTAGTTGTAGCTTAAAATGAACGATTAAGTAGCTTAAATAGAGTACACATTTTATAAAAAGTAAATTAAAAATTAAAAAAATATATACATACACAAAAAGTATTTATAAACTTGTACTAATATTATATGCAAACATGTATTTTCCACTTAATGATAAGTACATAGTATTTTAGAATTAGTAACTATTAGTATCTTCGATTTGCCACTTTCCTGCGCATTAGTCTTAAGCTCAGCACACTTATCGAAATATAAAAACCAAAGCAACGACTAAGTTGATAACTGAATTAGAGCAACAGAGAATGAAGGGAATGTGGATGCTTCATTGAAGTCTTCTATTTTATTGTTCTGCATATGAAATATTGAATTATGCCAATGTATAAAGCTTATACCAGTTACTTCGATTGGAAAATACCGCTATACCAGTTCTGAGGTGTGCACCACCCACTTATACCACTGATTTCGATACACTACTCTTCAAGGCTTGACGAATCGAAGAAAACTTTTAATAATTAGTCTGTTTATATATATGCAATACCTATATAAATACTGTTTAAATAACAAGTGCACAGTAAAATTTTTCTATAATTTAGCAATAAGTTTTGTATAAGAAATTCTTAGAAAAAGTTATTATTTAGCTAAAAAAGATTTCATACTTATTACCACTTCAGTTCGAACAATACATTAAGCAGCAGCCAGAACTTTCAAACACACTTTTATGGCATGTTAAGTTATATAATCAATACGCCCTTTAACTCGATTTGTCTATATCTTCAAACCTTTTAAATAATGGTGATCTATTTCGAGGTTCCCCATTTTCTTAAAGAAATTCTTAGGCATTTATTTTTTGAAGTTTATCTCGTTCAAATGTTGGCCGAGGCTACGTCTCAGCTGATTCATCCGTTAAGTCCTATTTTCGATTACTCGTCCGAGCATTTCGACTGGTAATTGGTGAATGGCACGCGTGATGTTTTTCTCTAAGGCTTGAATCGAAGCAGGATTGTCTGCATAGACTTTAGACTTTACATATCCCCACAGGAAAAAGTCGAATGGTGTGACATCACACGATCTAGGTGGCCAATTGACCGGCCCAAAACATGAAAATATCTGCTCACCGAAGCATTCTCTCAATTTATCCATTGTTTGATGCGATGTGTGGGAAGTGGCGCCGACTTGTTGAAACCAAATGTCGCCGAGATCACAATCTTCAATTTCAAGCATCAAATTGTCGGTTATCATGGCACGATAACGGTCACCATTGACTGATACGTTCTCACCGTCATCATTTTTGTAGAAGTATGGACCGATGAATTCACCGTCCCACAAACCACACTAAACCGTAATTTTTTCTAGATGAAATGGCAGCTTTCGAATCTTTTCAGGTTGCTCATCGTCCCAAATGGGGCAATTTTGCTTAATGGGCCTCACCGACTCACGCGTGATCTGTCCAAAAAAGACTATTGAAAAAAGGATCACCCATTAACATCAAAAGAACCTAATCGCATGCCAACCTAATTTGAAACTACATCCATTTATCTAATTATTTTGAAAAAAAAACCAATGTCATCCTTAGCGAACACCTTTACAATTTCAAAACATGCGTACTACTTCTGAATAAAATATTTACCTGAAAAATTAATCGCGGAGTTTTTAGCTCTCGGATGCATCATACAGCCCCCTTTGTTCCTAACCATATAAGTAAAGCTATCTCTAAGCTATCTTATAAGATCTGATCAAATTTGCCGGACCGATAAAAATTAACTACATTTTTATGTTTTCTAATATAATTTTTTATCATTGCTGTCAAAATAAGCTCTTGAGCCAATAAAAGATTGCCAACAGTCAAACCAATTTTCCACAAATTTGTCATAAGACTTCAAAGAGTCTGGGTTTGTTTAATGTAGGCTCCTCAGCTACACTGTCAAACATCTATTTTACGACCTCAACACGATGTCGTTTTTGCAAAGAGAAAAGTATTTTGGTACGATTCCAACATTGATACTGTGGGCACTCACATATGGCAACCCTGTTTGTCAATTATTCTGTGGGTACACAGACAAGAGGTATCAGATCTGGCAACACGGTTTTGTCAGTTATTATTTCTAGAAGCGTCACTCTTTTGATAGACGCCATCAAGGATAGAAGTGCTTTTAAATAAATATTTTGTAACGTTTTAATAAATGTGGTGTTTCATTCGCCACAATACGTCTCATACCCAAAAAATTAACCTAAATTCACCGAATGTCTTGTGCCACTCAAATATTTATATGCATACGTGATAGAGTGGACTTCCCGAAACCCGTGTGCAACATTTTTAACAATTCCTTAGCCAAGATACCATTCGAACCAAAAAACTTTCAAACAAGCTACTTGTTCAATTTTTATTCTCGATTAGATTTGCACGCGGTCAGTCCGGGTCAAATTTGATCACATGATATAAAGCTTACCATCGTTTGGAAAATGTTTGACAATGCAGAGGTCTTTATTGCAATAGTTCAAGTGTGTTTTACTGAACGGCAATCAACAAATACCTTTCTAGTGGTTTTTAGTTATATTTTCGAAAGATTTAGGATTCAATTTATTATACTTAGTATTTCTACTGCAGCACCACATTTAAGCATTATCTAGAAGTATGTATATTCGGAAAAATAAATTTTTATTGTTAGGCTTAATAACTGATTTTTTATCTACATGCTCAAAGTATTAGCATTTCCACTATCAACACTCATATATAGTATACCCATATTTTCCCATAGTGCTTTGGTGCAACATAGGGCCTCAAAATCATCAACACTCACAGTTGACTGAGAATACTCAATTGGAATTGCGCCTGCCTAGCAATCACTTTAAGTAGATTAATTAAGTAAAAGTCTTTGTGTTTTAAGCAGCGCATTTACATGACATTAAGTTGGTGTTATGTGACCACAAGCCAACGTTAAGCGTCTAACTATTAGGCCAACACCAACACCAAACAAAAAAGCAATAAAAATGAAATGCAAAAAAAAACACACAAACAACAACCGACAGACAAATACACAAACACAAATATCAATACATACACAAATGTCTGCATAAAAAGTAACTAAAACAGCAACAACCGGAAAAACGCCGGCAAAAAGTAGCTTAGCAAAAACAAAATGGCTTCAAGCAGCGTTGCAGTCGATTGCCTAAGTTTCAAGTGCAAAACGCTTTTTCTTCTTCTTTCGTTTTTGTTTCTTTTTTCCCTACATATGTATCTTTTTTTCGCCATCCCTATCAACGGGAACTTAGTTAAAGTGCAAATGACATCACTCAGGGCAATTAAGTGTGCCCCCAAAGTGTCGGCGCTTACTGCATAAGTATTTATACCTACTCGTAACGTATACGTAAAGACTTACGTACTTAATTGCATATGTGTAGTATTAGTGTGACTACTTACTTTCATGTGATATCTTTTATCGTATATGTGTATGTGTATCTTGTAGGCAAGCAGACAAATGTCGTACATCCGAAAGGTAAAAATCAGAAAGCGCCAAATATAGGAAAACAACCATTGAGCGCTGTAATCGCAGGTGAATACACACTTACATACGTAATTAGCGTAATTAGCGTAATTTTTCTTCTCCACCTCCTTTAATGTTGAGCTTTGTATAGCAAAGGCAAATGCAAAAGCAAAAGCAAAAGCAACAATAAATCACATTTGCTTCCACACCGTTTCAACTACAAAATTCGCAAATCTACTCATACTTACTTAGATAGTTTTCATAGTTAGGAAATATACTAACATATGTACATACATACAAACAAAATGTTTTTTAGAAATGAAATAATCGTTATAGTGACACTTACGAATATAACTGTGCACTGTAAACTTGCCACATTTTATAATTTTGAGGTATTTACATAGAGAAATTTTATTTTTGCGTAGGTACACTTGCAGTAAAGAGATTGTAATGAAAGCAAACCGTTTTGAATTTTGTAAACTATTTTGTTCACAATGTAAAAAATTTACACACTTTCAAAGGATTTAATCAATAATTATGAAATAATGTTTATAAAAGATACTATTAGAACTTAGCTAATAAACCGAATAATAAATTAAGAATAATTGTCCAAAGTTTTACCGAAATAGTTTGAACGAAGATATTTTATAAAAGCGTCAAATCTTCCTTTTTTCTATCACTATTCAAATTCTTCTTCTTTATTGGCATAGACACCGCGGTTAAAGACGAATTTACATCAGCGCGCCGGTCGTTCTTCCTTTTCGCTGTTTTTTGCCAATTGGAGATTCCAAGTGCAGCTAGGTCCTACTCCACATGGTCTTTCCAATGCAGCAGAGGTCTTCCTCTTCCTCTGCTTCCTGTGGCGGGTACTGCGCGAATACTCGAAAAGCTACAGTGTTTTCATCCATTCGTCCCTTCGGACGATATAACCTAGCCAACGTAGCCGCTGTCTCTTAATTTGCTGAACTATATCAAGGTCGTCGTATATCTCATACAGCTCAGGCCAATGTCCAAAGGTCCATAAATCTTCCGCAGAACGTCCGCTTTATCTTCATCGATTGGGGATTTGGGTTCACCATCTCCTGGTGTTAAGCCTTCGCTGCCATTCAACAGGTTGAAGAAGTATTCCCTCCAAAATTTCAGAATGTTCTGGACGTCAGTCACTAGATCACCTCTGAGGGTTCTACAAGAGTATGATCCGGTCTTGAAACCTTTGTTAGTTGCCACATCTTTTCATAGAATTATCGCGCATTTCCCCTGTCAGCCAGCTTGTCAATGTTTTCGTACTCACGCATTTCGGCCTCTCTCTTTTTATCTGCAAATGCGTCTCGCTTCCATCTTCAGTTCTCGGTATCTATCCCATCTCGCACGTGTTTTGGTCGCTTGTAATGTTGCGAGGTAAGCAGTCTGTTTTCTCACCACTGCGACGCGGCACTCTCCATCGTACTAGTTGTTATTTTGCCTTTTCCGCAAACTAATGGTTCCACTTGCAGCTATACGTAAGGAGCTTGAAATGGCGTCCCATAGTTCCTTTATGCCGAGTTGCTGATGAGTGCTCTCCGAGAGCTTGAGTGAAAGCCGAGTAGAAAATCGATCGACTGCCTCTTGTGATTGCAGCTTCTCGATGTCGAACCTTCCACAGAGGCGGGTGCGAATCTTGGCTGCAACAAGATGGTGGTCCGAATCGATGTAAGGACCTCGGAGCATCTAAAACACTGTCTTCCGTCTATCACAACATGATCGATCTGTTTGGTGACTTTTCGATCCGGAGACAGCCAGATACCTTTATGAATTTTTCTACGCTGGAATCTAGTACTACCGATGACCATATTTCGGCCCTCGGCGAAGTCGATCAGCCTCAACCCATTTGAGGATCTTTCCTCGTGGAGGCTGAATTTACCGACTGTTGCGCCAAAGATACCTTCTTTGCCTACCCTGGCGTTAAAGTCGCCAACCACGATTTTGACATCTTTGGTCGCATCGTCCTTCTCTTCCGTCAGGGCGTGAGCGCAAATCAGCGATATGTTGAAGAACTTTGCTTTGATGTGGTTTGTGGCTAGACGTTCATCCACCGGGGTGAATGACAGTACTCGGCGACGGAATCTGTCTCCCACCACCAATCCCACACCGAATTTGTGCTCCTTTATATGGCCACTGTAGTAAATCCATCCATCACATTTCTTAGACGGCGGTGATGTCAGCCTTCACTCTAACGGAAGGACATCAACCAGCTGAGCGGCGGCACCTCCCCAATTAAGGGACCGGATATTCCATGTACATGCCCTTAAATCGTTATCCTTAATTCGTTTGCCATGGTCGTCATCAAAAGGAGGGTCTCTCATCCGAGGCTGTTGGAAATTTTTCATTGGGAGCATTTTTACATGGCTGATACCAAACCCAGTGCACAATGGATGGAGAGGATTTTTCGGCATTTCACTTTAGCTCGCCTTCAAACGATTGTTCTTTGGCTACCCAGAGGATACTTGGTCTAGGACCGGAAGTCGTGAGCTGCTTGAGCCATATGTAAAAGAATCGTTTCTGGCCACTCCCAAGTGAATGACAATCAGAGAACTTTCCTCACTTGCGTGAACTTCCCCACATGACTCCATCGTCCGAGATCACGAGCTTCAATATCAGGCAACAAATAGTAGGTTATCATGGCGCGATAACCATCGCCATTGACGGTTACGTTGTCACCGGTATCATTTTTGAAGAAATATAGACCTATGATTCCACCAGCCCACAAATCACACCAAAGGATTGTTTTTTCTGGATGAAATGGCAGCTCTTGAACCTCTTCAGGTTGTTCTTCGTCCCAAATACGGAAATTTTGCTGGTTTACATACCCATTAAGCCAGAAATGGGCCTCATCGCTGAACAAAAATTGGTTAGAAAACGTCGAATCTTCTTGGAACTTTTCAAGATCCCTAAGAGCGAAGCGATTTCTTGTGGGAAGGCACGCTATATTTTGTAGGTTCCGAAAAAAGTATTTATACTTGGATCACTATGTTAAGAAAAAATAATAAAATAGTTATCATATACAGGACATTTAACAGAATTACTCACATTGTTTTTTATACACAACTTCACTCATTCAACTATTGAGATGGCAATTTTTAATATACATATGTATATATATATATGCAAAGTCAATCAAAGCGCAAATACACACAAGCTCATTATAAATATAATATTATTGATAAATTAGCTGTATTTACTATATGTTTTATAATTAAGGCCGAATCTGTATACAGATTTCGTTGTATAATAAAAAAGTGCTCGGAGACGATTGCTTTGCTATGAACACCTTTCTTGGATCCATGTTTGTACACGCTGGCAAAAAAACATAAATATATTTCATGCAGTTACCTGAGTATATAATTAAGTGTAAATATATTTAAATAAAAGATATCATATAATATTTGATAAGGAACACCACTGAATTGGACATAACCATTAGTATGCTATGAGACACCTGGGATCCAGTTGCTGCTGTAAATAACAAACAAATCCACGAAAGCGCACGCAGTAATTAATAGTACAATATTTATATGTATATTTCAATATAGAGTTACCATGAATACAAAAAAAAATAAAAAAAAAACTTGTGCTTAAATCAGCAAAAAGTTGAAAAAAGTTAGAATATCGTACCATAAATTTATTTTTTTTTTAATTCCATATTTTACGCAACATTATTGGTGACTTTATGCTTAAATTTTGCTATTTCGATATGGTTTTCAAACGTTTATTGGGTTGCGTTGCCTGTCTGCATATTTAAGTTTAGTTTGCAGGCAGATTTTAAATTTTAGAAAAATTTATTTAAAAAAAAATTAGTTTTATAAGTATGGCAGCATTAATTTTTTTCTTTTTTAGTATAATTTATGAACTTTTTTTGTACAAACTTATGATTTATAAATAGAAATAGCAACAACTACCTTTTATTTCCCCAACATACACCAACAACAATAACTCCTGAAACATTTCGTATTGTCGAATTGAAAGTATGCTATTTTCAAGTGCTGAAATTTGTTATATAAACTTTAATTACAAAAAAAAATATTTTTTATAAGTATGTCATGAGCATCTGGCTGAAATTGGTTTTAAATTTACTCAAAATTGATTTTCAAAAATAGTAAAAAATTTTAGAAGTTTCAAAAATGTTATATTTTTGAAAAATTATTTTTCATAGCGTATTTCCTAAAAATTTTAGAAAACTCATTTTTGCATGAATATAATAGATTTGCAGTTTCAAAACAAAAGGTAAACGATTCTAGCGAACATTTTAAGCATTTTACAGTAGATTTTAAACAATTTTTTATAGAAAAATTTTTACAGACATTCTAATAAAACTGCTGCAACCGATGTTGTTAATGTTACTATAGTTTTTTTTTCAAAAAAAAAATTTCAATAAAATATATTTTTTTTCAACAAAAAAAAAGTTTTTTCAGCAAAAAAAACTTTTTTTCAACAACAAAAAAATTTTTTCAAAACAAAAATTTGAACTGACTATATTTCAAAATTTTTACTTAAACTGCAAAATTTAAGGGAAATAATACCGTTATATATAAATGTATAATAATTATTATTAAATTTTTTCCAACTATTAATTTTTTACCGATTATTAAATTTAAAAACCAATCTGTTTTCGAAAATCCAAAAATATGCAATTCGTCCAAAAATTAATATTTCTGCTCCATTGCGTGCCTTCCTAACTACCAAAACCAGCTGCAGCAGTTTAATTGAAGTTTAATAGGATTTTTAGAACCCCCCTAATAGCGAGTATTGCAGTTATGTATATACATCTAATAATAATAGTTCTTTAAATTAGTGTGAAATTGCTTAATATCAACACAATACACCATCACTTCGCTTCAACTGCTCCTCTCTTAGCTTCGTACTATTGCCGAAAAAGCTCTCTGAGCAAAAACAAGTAATTTATAAATAAATAAACAATTACATATAAGTAGTTAGTTATATATACAAACATACTTATATAATTAGTGAAACAAGGTTTTAAATGTTTATGCTAATAAAAGCTAACATTTCACTTAAAAAAACTGTAAAATCTTCTCTCTTTTCTCTTTCCTCTCTCTCACTCTACGCCAAATCGTTCATATTTGTCCACCGTTTGCGGTACAAATCATCATCATCATAACGTTCATTTGTATTAAACAAAAACCATGTATATTACATAATCACAACAACAATTGACACAATCACCGCTAACAACAACAACATGCCAACCAATCGACACTTTCACCAAAAAAATAAAAATCAAAAAATATAAAAATACAAAAAACAATCCCACAAACATCATAAACGCTAACCACGCCCACCTGTATACCACGCACACATCACCAACACATATGCAAAATGAAAACACAAAATTAAAAAAAAAACTTTAAACACATATTTGTCATCCAACATGCTGGCGCCTCATCAACCACCAATTCAAACAATAAAAAATAAAAATTTATTGCAACAATAACAAAACTGTAATCAAATTCAAATTTTATGAACCGAAAAAAATCGCATTACCGTGAAAATGGCCGTCGCTCATGCAAACATTGCGGCACTTTCACGCTTGGCGCCTAAAACACACACCACCTACTACCACTACGGCACCCACTCACACACACACACATGCAATTTCGTCACATTTATCACCCGCTGGCGGCCACAATTCGCCGGAAACCGCTTAATTGCACCACCTGCTGGCGTCGTCGTCGTCGTTGAAGCAGGTGAAAAGAACACACTAATCGAACAACCGCCACCGCCAACTTTCAGCACGCCACGCCGTCGTGCGCTCTCGGCGCGTATACAGGAATTGAATCGCAGCTTGTTGGAGGAGCGTGAAGCCCAAAACCAGAACAGTTCCAGTGATAATGAGGATAGTAGATAATTTTTAATGCAAACGAAATGCAAATGGCTGTTCCACGTGATAACGGCAAAATTACAGCAACAACAGGAAGCGCTACTGGACCAATGGCTGGCGCAGAGAATAAGTTTGATAATATACCTGAACAAGGGCACACATAAATACGAGTAGAGCATTGGAGTGTATAAAAGATTAAGGTTTTTTTTTTTGAACGATCGTTTAAGTTTGAGGGATTATATAATGCGTTAGATATACACAACTATATACGAACTTATAATATGATCACACACATACGAATTCGCATACAAACATAAACATTGAAAACATGAAACAACCATACGCATACACAGACATTTATGTATATAAAAATACCCTGCAGCGAAATGTGTGGTATGCATTTACCATATCTTAAGACTAGTACGAACCCAACTAGTCCGTAAGCTATAATTTTTTCTTGAAATTTAAATCCTATGCTAACTAAACTTCCGAAATACCTTTAATTTGATATCAAAACTATGTTATTGTATTAATTTAATCATTTTACTAGTAACAAAATTTTCAAACAGGCGGCAACCCTTTAGAAAAAATATTTGTCTGACAGTCATCTTTATACTTGTTTGGGTTTTTTACCCATAATCTAAGAATTTATTAATTCTTTTTCCAATTTATCCAAAAACAAATAGGTGGCAACTCTCTTCAAAAGTAATCTAAACTTTTATTAAAACCTATTAAAGTTTCATAATTTTTTTTCCAATTTATACCAAAAATAAATAGATGGCAACTCTCCTCAAAAATAATCACAGCTGTGATCTCCCTGGAACTTCTTTTAAAAAATAATTAGTTTATTTTTACAATTTTGTTGAGTAAAATTTTTAATTTTCAAACGGGTGGCAACATTTTAAAAATAAAACACCTTACTATAAACTTACTCAAACCGCTTCAATAATTATAATAACCAGTTAACCTCAACACTTTTCTACTTCAATTCAAATGTTAAACATGTGGCAACCCTCGTAAAATATTATTTTGATTAGTTTTTAAACCGATTTAGTTTAAGGTAATTTAATATTAGCGGCTTTAATCATATTTAAGCCGTGTTATTTTAAAAATTTCGATGACGAAATATCTTACGACTAGTACGAGCCGAAATAGTCCGCTAACAAATAGATACACAATGAAACGAAACTTCTCTGAGCGACCACTGCTCCGAAATTTAACTTTATTAGAAGGAAAGTGAATATTTGTCAGTTTATTTGAACGAGTATTTTCAACCAGGTGGCAACCTATTCCAAAAGTATATGTCTGACTGACTAATTCTTCTTTATTTGCGTTGACACCGCTTACGTGGCAATACATCCGAGGCTTTTGTGTCGTTTTCATTGTGAGTATTTTTTTATCTGGCATGCCCCAAACCGAGCGCACAACCCTGGGAAGGGATGCCTTTTCACTTTAGCCCGCCTTCAAACGGGTGCTTTTTGGCTACTTGGTTTAAGACCGGAAGTGGTGAGCTGCTTGAGCCACATGTAAAAGATACTTCTTTCTTAAACTTAATTAAAACCTTACATTTATTTTCAAGAAAATTTTAAATAGATGGCAACTCTACTCAAAAATATTTACGCCTACAATCTTTCTGAAAACACTTTACTTCGAGTTCTTACTATATTTATTAGTTTTTTTACAATTTTATTGAAAATTTTTTTTAAACAGGTGGCAAGACTCTGCAAACTTATTTCCAATCACAAGCTGTACTTCAGTTTGACGCTGATATTGTGTTATTTTGACACCCATATTGAAATACAGGATAGTTTGTTGATTCTTATAATTATAGTGAATTAAAGTTTGTAAACAGGTGGCAACACTGCAAAAATAATAGATCCGATTATGAGATTGCTTATGCCTTTTGAATTTCACTCCAAAAATATTATTATATTTTCAAAAAACTATTCATATTGAAATTTTTAACATATGGCAACCCTCGAAAAATATTTTTTTAACCCAACATCTTTTAAACCGGTTTAGTTTAACATCTCTGTTTAGTACTTCCAGAAAACTTTTTTACAAAAGAAATTACAAATAGTTGGCAACCCTTAATCCTTTTTCAATAAACTGAATATTAGAACCAATACATTAAGCCGATTTAACTTAATATCCGTATTTAGTATTTCCAGAAAAATGTTTTTACAAACAAAATTACACAGGTGGCAACTTTCAGTTTTTTTCAATAATCTGAATATTAGAACCACCAGTCCTCTAATGTGATATACTTTTGTCCACCACAAAATTTCGTTGTTTCACTGCAGGGTATATATTATGCATACAAAACACGCACACATTCAATTGTAAGTGACTATATACCATTATATACATGAAAAGCTTATTGTTGCAGAAACCTAGACCTGTTGAATTAAATGCTTAGCTCTTTATATGCATACAAACTAATGTGCAACAAATCCTACATTCTATAATTAAGTCTTAGCAGTTGCGAGCGTTGCCATACCAATGAACTTGTGCACTTATGTTCAGCAAAATTATCCTACATATATACAAACCTACTTTTCATGGCAGAAAATAGCATAAATACATAGTACATACATAGCCAAGCAAAAGCGCAGCGTAGAAGTTGACGTTATAAAAAACTTAAGGTTAAAAATCATAAAACCGTTATACGCCATAAAAGTTGTTTATACAAGACATATTATGCTTGAGTGCATTTTTTATACACATAACTGTGCAATATGCAGACCAACAATATAAAGCGAAAAGTACATAAAAACAAAAGCTTCCAATAGAGAATATTCAAACTTCCAGCAAAATGCTTACCACTAAAATAAATATAAAGTTAAAAAAACAACAATAAAAATGAGAACCTTCGAGTTGTAGATATGTTTGGCATTTTTATTAAATTTTTTATTTAAATTTTTTTCTATAATTTTTTTTATTTTTAAAACTTTTTTTAATTTTTAAATCCAAATGATTGCTGTGTTCTAGTAAATATTCAAAAAAAATTGTATATACATACATATAAACGCGAAATTGTTGTAAAAATATTTATAGATGTCATTCCATTTACAAAACCAAAAGCAAAATGCAAAAAAGAAACGTAAAACAAAACAAATATTGTAGTATATTCAAATATATGTATGTAAGATTAACGAATTCCAAGGCTTGAAATATTTTATACACCAAACAAGATTAGGTTGCAAGTATATAATACTTGTTGTTGTTACTAGTAATACATAAATACAATTATATATATGTAGTATATTAAATTTTGCATACAATTGTATAGATTTACATACAGACATACATATGTACGTAGTTTTTAACGAAAGGCGAATGTTAGTTATACACAATCCATAGGCATACATATATACTACACTAGGTTGTAAGGTAGAGTACAGTTAATGTGAAGAGCGTGTGAGTAACGTGAGTGGATCATTACTAACTTCGACAAATCAATTATCTTCATTATCATTTCGAGAAAAGTCTATCTTGATCCTTAAGATTTTAAGCTATTGATTTACAGAAATATTTGAAATATTGAGCTGTTTCCACTTCATCTTCTTCCATACAGTTTCTGCAGATGGCGCCTAGTAGGATTCCCAGCCATTCTGCGTTGACGGCAATAGGGAGTGGCTAGCCTTACTGAGGGCAGATCACTAGATCTTTTGTGATCGATCTTGGACCCAAAGATTTTTGCACAGCGCTTGTACCTATGGTGGTCCAGCGCCAGCCAAGCTTCCTTGAATCCCAGTTGTCTAATAGTAGAACACAAGAGGATAAGGAAACCGCGACCCACTCCCATCCTAATGATAGCAGTTCTAGGTTGCCTTTTCTTGATAGCTCATCAGCTTAACAGTTTCCCGCAATTCCGCTGTAGCCTGGACCTCATACCAGTCTTATAACAAAGGCACTCCAAGCTATTGATAGCGAGGTTAGGTTTGACCAGCCACGATGTTATCTGAGTGGATAGTCACTTTTCTGAAGGAGGGTGCACTCCAAAGCAGTAAATCTACTGCTACCTTAATGGCTGCAACCCCGGCCCGGAAGACACCGCAATAGTCAGGAAGTCTAAAACTGGAGTTGAAAACTCCAACAACCTTCCCCCCCAAGGCTTTGTCTCATCTGTGAAGAAGCTCGCGACCCCTCTTCTCCAACGGCTTCTTCCCACCCATAACTTCCTCGCCGGTATATGGTTAGAGAAGAAGCTACCAGAGTTCGATTTGGCGACTCCATGATCCAAGTAATCTGGTATAAAGTCAAAGTGTTTGAGGGTTTCCGAAACGCTTGTTCTTTTAGAAACCCAGATTCTCTGAGTCTGATGGCAACTTTCTCAACCATACACCTTTGGGTGAGAGCCCCCAACTTTTGCCAATGGCTCCTCTAAAGAAGTACAAGGCAATCGAAGCCTTTTTTGCTCTCTTTTCGATATTCGGCTTCCATGAAAGCCTCCAAACCAGGATGAACCCGAGATATTTCACTTTGTCCGCTGGTTTCAGACGGATGTCTCCCTTTTGGGGCAGCGGCAGTGGAATCGCCGGAATCTTGTATCTTCTAGTGAATAACGCCATCTCGGTTTTATTTGGATTGGTGGTGAGACCGTTTACAACTGCTTAGTTTGTTACGATGCTCAGATACCATACGTAATTTTAGGCGTTTGAATGTAAAAAAAAATTTACTTAAAAAATTCTTGGTTAAAATAATTAAATGTTAGTTTTTCGGGATACAGGAAATTAACGGAACGTCGGAAGCCAGTTGTCTAGCCAGCAGCCATTTTCGCTTCGAAACCCTTACCACTACTCCTGATTTATGACATTTATATTCGAAAATCTTGGATCGCAATGAATTCTTTGCTTTGGCCTATATATTAGACCGTTCATATCTTCAATAACGGGCCTTTTGTTGTTACATTAGTTACCTGAATCGGCCGAACATTTGGTTACTTTGCTCCCCTTCACCACCTTCAATTAAGGCCCCTATAAGAGCATTATATTCCGTATCTTCACATAACTGCTTCTTGTAAAAGAGATTGAACAACGCTATATTAGGATATTAATATAAGACTGACATATCTGAGTAACTCCAGTCTACTATCTAATGTGTGGGAAGCTTGGTAAAAATCATCTGGACACCTAGTAATATAGCGAAGGAAAAAACAGAAGTGTAGTTGACGCGCTCTGGGTCAGCCAGAATTACAATTCCCCTAAGCTGTTCTATACCATTCAGCACCATCATGCTTGAAGCAATGGACTCTACAGGAACATCTAGGTCTTAAGACACTAGCAAGATACTTTGAGGTTTTGTTGATGATATACAGACCAAGAAGCTTCTACTTTTAAACAAGAGGGAACTTAGTAACCTTGCAGAGATCACCACAGGACACCTTCCTCTAAGATCGCACATTAAGAAAATTGAACGATGAGACGCGAGAATATTACCTTTCTGCGTACCTAGCTATTAACCAAATGAGGCAGAATATCTTTCGTGGCTGACAATGCTCTAACTGACATGTTGGCCAGCATTTGCTGAATACAATTTTTTTAACAAAAAAATAATCATCCAAATCATTTACAATACTTTGGTACAGACTCGAAAGTTGTAAAAGTTTATATTTGTGTTTGCTGACCATATATTTTAAGTAGTCTCTAACTGTTTAACAGTCAAAAAATTACTTTCAAAAAAAAATATCACAATCTTTTTTTATAAAATATCCCTTAATCCACTCACGCAGCAGACGGATAAGCTCCACTATGATAAAAGACAACCCTGCAAGAAAAAATTAGGTAAATTTATCACAAAATATCAAAATATTAAATGTGATTAAAACGTTCGTGAATGAGTCCTAGTAATCTATAAAATAAAACCACAAATATATATATATATATATATACAATACATATATGTAATAACGAAGTTGTAGTGCATTCGATGCCACACATACCAATACACCAACACCGACGAAATCAATGCTTCCTCGTTTCATAGAAAGTTACACCGCACACCTACGACCACATACATACTATAACATGCAACATATTCACATACATACATATATTCACACACACACACATCCACATAAAGTATACACACATAACTAATTAACTCGCGTTTAGGGATAATGCTTTTAACTACATACAAGTACGCTCAAATCTTATTTAGCCGACTTACCATAACTAGATTATTGAAGCCGTGCTACAAACTTATAGTATATTATATAACTTATAGTACTGTACTCACATTTGTTTTCAAAGTCTGCATTGAAAATGAATTTAAAAACTTTATTTTGTTTTTGCTAATATTAAAAGTTTCGCAATCAAAAACGCAAAAGGTTGCCTTATCATAATTTATATTGAATTACTGAAGAACCCATTGGAGACGCGACAAAGTCAGCACTTGAAAATTTCATGCTCACATTACAGCTTTGTTTTTACATAAACGGCTTTTTTATATATTCAAATACAAATACAATCAAATATTTATAATTTTATTTTAGTAAGTTTTTCTTAAAAGGTTTTCCTTATAAATTAAGTGTCTAAATTAAGCGTTCGGTGTGGAAATTGTTTTTCTTTTATTTATTTATTTCATTTTTTTTGTTTTTGTGAACCGCTATAGCTTTATTTTTACGACCGCTTCTTTTATTGATGTTAAATTTGTAACGAAGAGCTTTATACTCCAAGTTCGTTCCCGCGTATAAGCTCAGCGAAGTTCAAACTAGTGTCTAGAACTACGTAGAACACCAAAAGTTTTGTCATGAAATCACTGAAACTTACTCTCTACAGAATGAAATGTATTTATAGGAGTAATCTTTGGAGCTTGGAGCTTTCTCAGCGCAGCACTATCACCGGTGCTTGCGTTTCCAGTAGATCAATTTTTCCCAATATTGAACGTAGTTTCTCCAATGAGCATTTGCTCTCAGTACGGCTAGCCATTCCGTAGTTCTTGAGCGCGAACACGCTGTAAGATTGAGAATCTTACCAAATGCCAGCTGTAGAAGTTTTATGGAAGTATATGAGGTGAAAAAAGCTCAAAAGTTCCTGCTTGATTCACAAGGCTTTTCGAAATCAAGTCTTAAACACTTGGAAGTTCACACTTTCAGATATCCCACTGAGCTGGCAGTAATAGTTGGATATTAAACGACGAAGCAGAATGGCTTTAAGGAGCTTTGTCGACTCGAATAAATAATACTAGATCGAATACAGTAGCTCTATTCTACTATAGATTGAACAATCAGTGAACTTTTTATATACTTAGATATGAAATGCGACAATGTGCTTTAAAAAACTCAACTTGTGAATTAAAAAAATGAGGAAAACATAGAATGAATCCTTCACATTTTATCAGAAAACTCATATACCATAAACATAAACGTGAAACTAAACAATCATTGGTCCGCTTGCGCTCTAAAGAGTGCTCCAAAAACTCCTTCAAAGAGCGTAATAGGGGACTTAGATCTTTTCGTAAGTCCAAATCCGTTAAAATACACCAAAGATTTGGATACAGTCAAAGGACCTCTTAAAGCGATTGTACTATCTTCACAATTTAATCGGTATTTAATGCAAATTCAACTGAACCTCCATCTGGCATTACTAACAACCAATAGATCTAATTAAAGCGTGACATCCAACCAGCACAACCTAATTTAACCCAATAGAAATATGAGCGGTAGATGAGAAGAACATCTAATTTGAATTTGTAGTCTACAGTGTATTGTGGTCTCTTGTCAAAACTCAGACTAAAATTTCATACTGGAAAAAATCGGCCAAACAAATTGTGCGAATGGCTTTAATTCCAGCAATATTAAGAATGTTAGGAATATTAAAGCCAGAAAACCCTTTTGGCAGTAAACATTTTAGACAAAAATCTATTATTTTATGATATAGTATATTATTATCTATCATAGAGTTGGTTTATCATCGCTATTCTATATACTTGAAGAATTCAATAACTTGTTAAATTGACAACATTGAGAAATTTTTCAAAATTTTTCTACTCTGTGTCGTAACTTAAAAGATCTCTTTTGATAAGTGGTCAAGATAAAAATGAACTTAAAAGTGAATTTTCTAATTACAACAACTTTCTGAGCATAATTCTGAAACTCAATTTGCTAGAATGGAAGAAATTTTGCTTTTATTATATTCGTGGACGAAGAGGAAACTCAGTCTCATGCATTACGTAAGAAATTTACACCCCAAACCGTTGCTTTTTCTGAATGAAATGGCAGCTCTTGAATTTTTTCTAGTTATTCTTCGTTCCAAATGCGGCAGTTTTGCTTGTTTACATACTCATTGAGCCAGAAAGAAGCTCATCAAAATTTGGCTCGAAATCGTCGAATCTTCTTAAAACTATTCAAGAGCCCGTAGACCAAAGGAAGCGTCATTTGAAAAGGTCGAGTGGCTTCAGTTCTTGCACAATCTGTATTTTGTATGGTTTCAATTTAAGATCGCCACATAAAATGCGTCAAAACGATCCATACGTCAGTCCGAGTTGCTGTGTACGGCGCTGGACTTGATCTATTCGAAGGATCAAGATGGCTGATGTTACGAATAGTACGCTCATACGCTACCATAAGTTGAACCCAGCGCACGAAACACATTCTTTACAGAACGTGAATTTTCGTTGTAAAGTTGAACGATTTGTAAACGGTGTTCAGGTGTAAGTCTTTTCGTGATGAAATGCTAAACAATACTGAACAAAAATAACGTGACAGCTTGACACGACTCACGCGTGATCTGTCAAAAAAAGGCTATTGAAAAAAGTACTTTTACTTCGATCACCCGTTATAAAGCTTCTGGCTATAAACTTCTTTGAGCGCTTTATATTTTATCTAGATGCCGTTACTCTGTGTCAAAAACACTTCACTTGATAAAAGTCTGGTTAAATTGTCAATATTTTGCTAGTTTGTCAAGTGGACAGCATAAAGAGGTATACATATAGAGGTAGTATATCCATATTCCTCTATAAAAAAGCTTGATCTGTTTTGAGCGGTCTTTTATGATTTGAGGAAATATTTGATGACTTATTTTATTACATTTTCTTAAAAATTCCATTCCTGTACTCACACATTTATGTTATTCATTTAGTGAGGTTTAACAAATTTGGAGTTTTTTCTTAAAAATATCGGCCAAAGTTTGTTTCCTTGCTACGTAAGTTATAAATATACGAGCTTAATCATTTTACTATGCTTAAAAAAAATTTTTTTTTGGATTTAATAATTTTTTTAAGCTTTAAAATTTTCCTTTTGCTTAAGTTTTTGCTTGAATTTTTGTTTTTGAATTAAAATCAAAAAAAAACTATTTTACGCAAATTGACAATTCATAGTTCCGCAAGAATTTTGAAATTAATTAAATTAAGCGAAATGTGTAAAACGGAAGCCTTAAAACCTAATTTAGCTTATATAAACATTTAGAAAATATACATTATATATTTATATTGAAACGACAATTTATTACAGTTTGTATGTATATATTGCAATATTTACACACACATACACATATATAAACGCATACATATAAAAGTGTATATACGGATATATGTGTGTGCATATAAAAATGCCTTATTTAATGATATTAATTTTAGCCAATGCAGTTTTTGATATTTTAATGTAGCTAAGCGATTTGAAAACGATAATCAGTAAACAACAAAAACACTGCGATTACGTAACAAAAAATTAAAAAATGAAATATATTTATATGAAAAAATACAAAAAAAACAACAAAAACAAAAATATATTCGTATAGAAAACTCGAAACGCATTAGTCACATAGCAGTCGGTTCTTACGATATAACGGAACTATAGGTAGTTATCGTAAATAGTATGCGCATAGTACATATGTACATAGCTTTGTATATATTTACTATGTGTTTGTAGTGAAACTATGATATACACCAATACAAAAAAACAAAAACAAAAACAAAAAACACAGTTATTAAATATTATAAACATACACATACATGTGCTATATATGTATATACATATGTAAAAACTTTATGTACTTGTATGTGTATGTAAAAACACTGAACGGATGTTGTTGTTATGCGTTGTAGAATATAAGTGAAAAAATATGTTATGTTTTGTACAAAATTCGCTAGGTTCAAGAAAATTTACTAAAAAAATTTGAAAAAAAAAATTTGAAAAAAATTGAAAATTTAAAATAAAGCAAATAAAGTGAACACAACATGAATGTTTAGCATGTAAGTATGTTCAGTGTATATGTAATGTATGTCAGCGTTGTAGTGTGCTAAATTTCTCCAAAACCGAAATATATTGGATTTGTTTAAAACAATTGAAAAACAGTAGTTTTCTTAGGTTTTTTGAAAGAAAAGCTGCATTTTTTTAATTTTTTGAAAGCTCTTTTAAAGCTTTATTCGTTGTTTTATTTATAAAAAAATTACTTATGTTAGATTTTGTAAATTTCTATCATCGAGGTAAGGTATGTAATTATTTGATGTCAGAAAATTAAGGAAAAATTAGAGAAATTGAAGAAAATTAAAGAAAATTAAGAAAATTAAGAAAAAAATTAAATAATTTTTTTAATATTAGAATATTTTCAAACCAATATTTAAGAATTTTTATTTTCAAATTAAAATTTTTTTTATTTATAACTCTTAACAATATGTGTTTATAAGTGAACATTTCTATTTTTTTTTATTCATACCTTTTAACAATTGGGGTACTCACAACCCGTCGCAAAGCATCGTAAAATCGTAAAATTATAAATTTTTACATTTGTTTAAAAAAATTGTTGTTGGATTTCATACAAAAATTAGTTTACACATTTACAATTCTCAATAACTTATAACTTTGTGAGACTTGTAAAAACCCTAAAAATGTGTTTCTAAGTCAAAACTATACTTTTTTAGATTTATTTCGACTCAATATACACATGACTATAAATATCACTTGAATGACTTATAATGTATTTTTTGCAAGTCAATGCTGTCTGGTTCAAGATTATGAATTCACTAACATGATGACATGATTTAAAAAGTTCTGCAAGAACCTATTTTCAGCATTTTTTTACTAAAAAAGCTGTTCTTGAAGAATTTTCCTATTCTACTCTGTACTGATTTCAGAATTATCCACTAAACTTTATAGCGATTCCAAAACATTTCCCATAAATAAGACGCCGTAGTTTTAAGGCAACGATAAATTACTTATTTCTCCTCTTTATAAGCCCCGCATTATTAACCCACCGCAAGTGCCCTCGGGTCGTTGTGACACGAGTAGCTGAATGCTCCATTTCTACGACTTCCAGCATCCTAGAATCAAGAAATGTGCGACTCAATTATTATAATTTCTGCAATCCATACAATAGTACTGTAACCTTAAACTTTTTCTTCCTTACTGGCGTAGAGACCGCTCCTGAAACTGAAACCATAATATTTCAACAGATTTTTCTACTCCTCTATTCGTATCCATATCTCCGCTCTGTCCGCTAGTCCCTTAGTTTTTGAGCTGTCGGTCTAAAATTTTACACACATCCTTTTCTCCCCAAGAAGCTGCTTAATTCTCAAAATCGCCGATTTCGGGCCATTACAGCATATATCTGTCATACAAACTGATCGATCAAAATCCAATATCTGTTTGAAAAACTTTTGTATTTGAAGAGATATCTTTACTAAATTTGGCACAGTGATAAAATATCCACAGAAATTATTCAGATCAAATGACTATAGCGCATAGCTGTCTTACAAACTGATCGATCAAAAGCAAGTCCTTGTTTGGAAAACTTTTGTATTTTACAGATATCTCTAGCAAATTTTACGCGGATTATAGGCAATTTATGAAAAAAATAAATTCTTTATATTCATTTCACCATATATTTCGTTAAAAACCACTACCTCTTCAAAAAGAACTAATAATTTCTTTTGTTACATTTTTTATGTTTTTAGTTTCGAAAAACTCTCTAATGTTAATATACATCTTAAACTGATAAAATATGTAATTTATACATTTTTAATTAAATTTTATTTTTTTAATATCTTACATTAGTTTTATTAATTTCTTTTAATTAAAAATTCTTATCTAAACATGAAATTGAGCAGCAATTTAATTTCTGCAGTGCTCTTCTACTCGTAAATCTGCACACTTTAATCTCTATAAACTGCTAATTTGAAATTCTAACCTAAAATAATAATTATTCTTCATAAAAGTGCAATATGTATGTGTGTCTACTGCAAACTGAATGCGAAATTTTCTCTTCTTCGTAATATTCGTTCGTGCATGCGTCACTAAAACAAATGCAAAGTGCTAAAAGCACTTATAACTAAATAAAATATAACTATTATATATAATTAAAAGCCGATGCTAACTTTCACTCTCTGCATACATAATTATTTATAAAAAATTTAAACTAAAACTACACATAATTTCACTGTGTTATGTAATTTGTAATTTGTGCTCTTATTTGTCTATTAATCGTAACTACATATGTATTCGTAAGCTGTCGCTATGTGCAGGCGTATAAAATAGTAGCAATCTAAATGGTAGTAAATGTGTGTTTCATAAAGTGCTAAAACTGGATTTGTTATTATTGTCAGACCTTATGCCGCTATAACAAGTGTACCGCATTGTGTGATTTTAAGATTTAATATTCGCCATATTGGTTAGTATGTTTATGTGTAGAGCGCTCATAATCTTTTATATTGTATGCAAACCGTCATCTGAAATGCAAAACAACGTATCATCGAAAATTCGAAATTGAGTTTTTATGCTATATATGTAATATTGTAAAATTTCAAGCTTCCGCCCTCAGATATAACCAATATGTAACCAATATATAACCAGTATATAACAAATACATAACTAGTATATAACCATTTTATAACCAAAACTCAAATTTTGTTTCAATATGCGTGGTTTCTATTATATCGCTTTTCCTTCGCCCGTAAACTTAGGATAAGTTATGTTACGTTATTTTGCATTTTAAGTGACGATACATTAATTAAAAAGTGTTTTGAAGTGCTCAAAAGACAGTGGTTGAAACATTTCTCATTTTTTACGCTTAGTATCATTGTTTCTTTAAATAAAGTAGTTATTTAATGTAATCCGGTATTTTTTGCCCACATGCTACAAAAACCTTCGTAGTTACACAAAAAGCTCTCAAACCTAAAACACATCCAGATCGCTTTAAAATATTTGGCATTCATTTGTAGTCGAAAAATTAATGTCAGCATTCGCTAATTACTTCATTTATTGTATTTGTTTCATATATATAGTTATCATTCGATATTTCTAAGCGATCTTCGGCTTAAAAATCCATCAAGCTAATTCTGATATATATAAAACATTTAATTTAAAAATATAAATAATATTGAAGTCCATTTTCATCTGTCAGCCAAAAGAGCTATAGATTTCGTTCCGCATATATCATCTGCAATACCCATTTTCGAATCCATACATTAAATTTAGAACATTTCATTCCAAACCATTTAAATTTGTAATATTTTAGAGATAATATTGAGAGCTTATATTTTACATATGTAAAAGAATCATTCTCTTTCAAATATTGGCCGCGGCAACGTCTCAGATGGTTTATCCTTTGAGTCTAATTTTCGATGACTCGTTTGAGCCTTTCGACTGGTAATTGGTGGCCAATCGACCGACCCAAAACATGAAATTATCTGCACACCGAAGTGTTCTCTGAATAAATCCATTGATTGAAGCGATGTGTGGGAAGTGGCTCCGTCTTGTTAAAACCAAATGTCGCCAAGATCATGAGCTTCAATTTCAGGCTTCAAATAGTCGATTATGGCGCGTTAACGGTCGCCATTGATGGTAACGTTCTCACCGGCAACATTTTTGAAGAAATATGGAGTGATAATTCCACCGGCTCACAATCCACACCAAATTGTTGTTTTTTCTGGATGACATTGCAGCTCTTGAATCTCCTCAGGTTGCTTTTCGTCCCAAATGCGGCAATTTTGCTTGTTTACATCCCCATTAAGTCAGAAAAGGGCCTCATCTCTGAAGATGTGTTATGGTGTTGCGTACCTAAGGTCTCATTATATTTCCAAACCCAAACCATTTCTGAGAAAATTCGTTTGTGTTGAAAAAGGCAGTTCCTCAAACTTCATATTGCCTTGACATCAATATTTGACTCTTAGCTTAAACTTCAGTACATAAGTAAATATAAGCTCTCGGTTTATTCATTTGGTATCTCTATGATGATCGTTTGTCGGTTCGCTATTTACCATGAAGCTAATATTTTGGTTTACAAAATCATTATTCTGATATTTCATTTACCTTAATTCTACCGATTTGTATGAGTAAGCAACTTTATTCTCAGTCTCTTTCTAAAGAAATCGTTAACATTATATAAATAATGGCTGACTGTAACAAAATTATACATAAAATTGATTAAAGCACCAGTAGTCATTTGTAAATTCAGTTCTATTAGAATTATTGATTATACTCTTGTCGTTATTATTGCTCACATGGCACATTCCAATTTTTTCAGAATATTAAACCAAACAGATTTTCGAGGGGTTACATGGGTTCCTAGCGTAAAAAACGGTTTTTTTTCAACAATATTTTTCTCATATAAAAAATTAAACAAACATACAGTATTAACAAAAAAAGGATAACTCCGTACAGGATCATTTAAAGTGAAAAAATACGTGTTTTAGTTAAAAGCTTTACCTGGACGAAAAATAAAAACTGAAAATTAGATTTTTTGCAGACATTTTTACAAAAAAATTAAAATTTCAGTGAAAATTTCGCGTTATTATGTTTTCAAATAGCTGTAATCGAAAAAAATCCTTCGTCCACGTCTTTAAGAAGACGTTTGAGTAGTTCTCGAGAAATCTTACCAACCGACTTGAACACCACAGTTTCGAAAGGAACGTGTTTAAAGACGGCGCACTTAGCCTAGCTAGCCTCGAGCGCACAAGTTCTCAAGGCTGTATCTTCGAAACTATTACTCGGATCAACTTAAAAATTTAGGACAATATTCTAGAGGTATTGTAGAATTTAATAAGACAATAAAATTTTTTTTTGAAACCCATAAACCCATGTAACCACTTAAGTAAAAAAATAATATCATCGTTTTTCAAAATTAGCCTCGAAGTCGAAATATTTGATTTCGAAATTGAGCTTGAGTTAGTCAGATGCCCAGGTTTTATAGAATTTACTATTCTTACATATTTCGTATTTCGCGAATTTTAACAGAATAACAAAAATGAGTGGAAAAAATATGTTTTTATTTTTTTCGAATAGATTCAAAAGTCTCGATACATACATATGTAAACATACATATACATATTTCTAATGCTTCGAAAGAGTGATCTGGCGTCAGAAATTGTTAACTATGGCCCTTGTTGTATGGGGGAACCATTCAAAATTATCATAAAATCATCTAGTAACGATTCATCTCTTATAATAATCCAACTCCTTTTGTTATTTAATGAACTTCATCAACCGCTTGTGCAGCACATATTAATTTGCGCGATTCAGATTTGTAATCTTTACATAATCGGATGCCATTATGACCACAAAACTTAAAAACTTAAACGAACCCAACAGTTCATTGCTTTCAGTTTCAAGTTCATCTAAGTAAATTATTATTTTATTTTGAATAATATTCAGACTTTAGATTTCCACATAAATTTGGAAGTATTCAAGACAGAAATCAGTAATACATTCATACTGGAAGCATCGGCCAATAAACCTCCACATTATTCGGGTTCCCTTAAACTTCGAAAGCATCTATGTACTTCACTCCATCCTACCATGATTTTATTCTATATTGATAAAATGATATATAATGATTCAAAACCAAACCCATTTTTTTCCATCAGTAAAGTTAGACACCCAGCACTTCGGTATACTCATAATTATCGCACAACTCAAACTTACCGTAATTACAAAATTCTTTACCGTAAATATTGAAGAGTAAAATAAATGTGTTTAGGAGTAGTTAGTGGACTAAATTCACGGTAGAAGTAAAAATAATATTTAAGCATGGTAACTGCTAATGAAGATTAGCATAAAACATCTCCGTAGATTTATACTAATTTATTATGTAGTTAGTTTCTACTTATTGACGGTATTTTGATATTAGGTAGTTTATAACAATGGATTACCTTAAAGCTATTATCTTAATATATAAAACTAAATATTCTCTCTCTCAATATAACGCAGACTAAACACAAAAATTAGAATTTTACAAACGAAGCAATAACTAAAAGCAGTGTAGAGTACCATCTGATCAAATTTAGCGCGGACTGGCAAAAAAAAAAACTCAAAACAACAACAACATTTTCATGTACAATTCTTTATTATCGCCTTCAAAATAAGGCTCTTTTTGGGCCAATAGAATCACGACAATTAAGCGTTCACTTGTTATAAGCGCCAACCGAGATGCTTAGCGATTTCAGCGACTGACTTTTAGTAGCTTCAATAGACAAATAGCGCGATCCCCGAAGATGAGTTTTCAGTTTCGTAAATACGAATACTGCGAATACAGTAGCTGAACAATGACTCTTATTTAGTGTTTAACCAAAAAGTCAGTCCCACTTATGCTAAAATGTGAAACGCACAAGTAGTATTTCTGCTTAACAGTTTCATCCATTCATGGTGAACTCCGTCTTGATTTTGACGGACTTTGACTTGGGTTTTTTCAGTTTCGGCACATTTTTGGAGCGTCATTCGCCAAATTGCTTTACAGTTTCGACGTCATATTTATAAACCCACGTCTCGAGACCTGCTTTGTTGTCAAGTAGCTCTTTTGTGAGCTGCACTCATCCTCATGTTTGCAAAAGATGCAGGTCTTTTGGCACGAGTCCGGCATTAACACGCCTCATATCCAAAAAATTAACCAAAATGAGTCACAAAAGGTGTCGAGATCTTCTCCTATCTCTCTTTAACTTGTTCGATGTTATCGTCAAATCACATTAGACAAATTGCAGTGAAATTGGTAACACTAAAAGCCCTGCCTGAGCCGTCATTCCATTGGACAAAAAAAGATTCAGGTCTTTTGATACGAGTCTAGCATTAACACGCCTCATACACAAAAAATTAACCAAAACTATATCAATATACTCTGCTAACTCTCAGGTGCCAACACAAAAATTTTGAAGCACAATTTCCTTAACTTTTTCGATATTATTGTCAAATCGCATGACTTCACTACTTTCACTGAAGGCCCTGCCTAAGCCGTCATTCCATTGGACGTATGAAGTTTGATCTTCATAGGAAAAAGATTGTTGCAATGTAGGGAAAATCGTCGGTTTGGTTTGTGAACTCAGTTTAGATAGTCCGGGTCAAATTTGATCAGATAGTAGATATCGACACTATTCAAAATAGCATAATTTAAGTCTTACTATAGCTGATAAAAATTGTATTTTGAAAAAAAAAAATTATTGAAAATTTTTGAATTACATCATTTTTGAGTATAGTATGCGTAATATTCATTGTAATATGTGTCAACACCTAAAATGAGGAGTTTAAAAAATAATTTTTTATTCATTCTTTGTATTAAATATTACTAGTAAATGTGCTAAATAAAATGTGTGGCTAACAAACAAAATGTATTTCGAAAATCTAAGCGACTTTTTTTCACTACTAACAAAAAAGCAGCGAAAAAAATATACATATTTACCTTAAAAAATATTAAATGTTCAAATATATATAAAAAATATATATAAATATATATACTACATGTATTACATATCACCGGCTACGCACAAATTAAATATGTTTCTAAGTATTTGTGTCTATATAATATAAATATATGATATTTTCGTACTATTGTTGTACTACTACAAAAGTAATAACAAATAATAAGTACTATAGCCAGTATTTTATGTCGTCTCATCAACGCTCGATGTTGTTGTAAGTTGTTGCACTGTCTCAATACTATGTAGAGACGCTCACAGAAACGCTCTAACGCAAAAATAATTAACTGGAACCATTCTCTTCAATACTTTCTTCTCGTTTCCGCTCGCCAAATTAATGACAAATTAATGAAAATGAATGAACAAATGCTGCGTTAAAATTGAAAATTCTCATAATGGCGCTTGTAACAATGCAAAACGGTAAAATAAATGGAAAAAATTGCATTAAATGAATTTGGAAACCAAACAAATTTTCTAACTGGAATTTGCTAAATGGCATTCATGGCTGATTGCGTGCCGCAAACGACGACAATAAAATATTTATTTAATAAATTATTGCAACGAAATCAAACGATCAACCAATTCGCATACCATCATCAAAAAAATCATCAAAAAATGTTCGTTCATCAATAAACAATAATAAACTGAATAATCGAAATACTCAATGAAAATGCAACTCTGTATAAATTCCACTCGATCATGGCATACAATTTCACATGCGCTTGACTGAATGCACGCAAAAACAAATATCGTTATATGTTTATGGTCGCTCACCAACAACAACATCACACATTATCACACTTGTGCACGAAAAAAATAATATATGAAAAACTTAAAAAAATTAAAATTAATTAACATAAAATTTTATTGAAAAATAAAATAAATAAATAATAAAAATAAATTTAAAAAAATTATAAACAACAAAAAAATTAATATATATTTTTTTTAATTTAAACTACCATAAATTATTTTTTGATAACATTCTTTTAATTATAACTACAACAAATATTTTGTTTATATAAAAAATACAAATAACATTTAAACATTAAAAAAAATAAAAATTAAAATTAAATTAAATAAAAAATTGAATTTATAAAAATTATAAAAAAAAATAAATATAAAAATTAAAAATAATATAAACAAATTATTAAAAAATTAAAAAAATAAATATAATTAATTCACTTTTTTTAATTAAAACAACGACAAATATTTTTCTAATAAAAAATAAAAATAAAAATTAAAACATTAAACCATTACAAAATTTATAAAAAAAAAAATAATTAAATATAAACTGAAATTAAAAAAAAAAAAAAAAAAATTAAAAAAAAATTAAAATTACAAAACTTTAATAAATATAAAAATTTAAAACATTAAAAAATTAATAAAAAATAAATTAAATACAATAATGTTTAATAAATTAAAATTAAAAACATATATTGTTTTATAAATATAATATAAACAAAATAAAATTGTAAAACGTGAAAACTATCTAAAAAAATTAATTAAATAAAACATATCATTAAAAAAATTAAAAAAAATAAAAAAAATAATAAAAAAATGTTTTTAATTAAAAAAACTAAAAATATAAAAATTATTATTTTTTATAAAAATTATGAAATAAATATACAATTAATATTTAAAAAAAATATAACATTAAAAAATAAAATAATAAAACAAAATAAAATAAAAATTAATTCAAATAAAATTAAAAATAAAAAAAAACTTAACAAAAAAACGTAATTTAAAATGTTTTAAAATTTCAAAATCTCCAAAATGCCTTAAATCTCAAAATGCCACAAAAAACGAATGTCTGCACGCATGCGCAACATATTTGCACGCACACTCACGCACCCATACACATGATCATGCATATTTTCGCAATTTATATATATATATATACCTATACATATATATGTACTCGTATATATGAAAACATGTAAAATTGAAAAAAAAAAAAAAACAAAAAAACATTAGAAAAGCGCGAAAGTCGCAATAGATCAATAAACAATTGGCATCGTTTAACCCACGCGCTACGACGGTCCTCCACAGGGCACAATCTCTCGCAGACCGATGGGAACAGCACCGAAGATGGCGAGTCGACCAGCGGCGGCGGTCGCAATCCGGCCACCACCGGCGCCGGCTGTTACCGCAACTATGATCATATGGCCAATTTGAGGAATTCGAATATGACGCATCACGTAAGTTCCAACAGACGCGCCTCTGTACACTCTACACACATACATATATGTACAATTTCATACATACATATGTATACGCGATATATACACGGTATATACATAGGTATATGTTGGTGCGTACGTGCGTATGTATGTCTGTATGTATATGTATATGGCCAGAGCAATTGTTGTGAGTAAATTATGTGTGTTTGTTTGTTTTTTCCCCCCAAAACTAACTTTTTCGTATCTTTTAATCTTCAAGCATAGCATAATAATATCAAGTATAGAGCTAGTACTGAATGTGTTCAAGTCATCTGTGTACTACATATGTATATAATGTATATATTAAGGCACAACATGTACCAACCAACTAATAATGTTTCTTTCCTTTTCGCAAATTCGGCGACCACGCTCATGCATAGTTTCGTCCATCTGTACCTGACCAGGAATCAGTTCCTCCATATAGTTATGTCGATACGCCGAATGCCCACCTAACATCCATGACGGCCATGGAGAGCTATAAGCGCGAACAGCAGCAGCGTCAATTGCAGCAGCAGCTGTTGCGCGAACAACGCGAGAAGCTGGAGCTGGCAGCGCGACAGGAAGCGGATGCCGCGCTGCTGACAACAACTGCCGCCACACTTTTGAACGTCGCCAAACCGTTGAGCACCACAACGCCAGCCAGCGCCAATGTCGTCGGCGGTGCAGCCACTGCGAATGGCGGTGCGAATGTTGTGTCCGGCAGCGGCGGCAATACGGCTGGTTCGGGGTCCACCACAGCGGCCGGCGCAGCGGCAGCAGCATCAGCGTCAGCATCGGCGGCGGATCAGGATACGGCCGCCAATTCGTCGCAGGCGGGCGATAGTGTGTCGCTGGTGCCATCCGGTCCACGGCCATTGCAAATGATGATCGCACCCGGGGTAAGTGGAGTTTAGTTCGCTCTATTAACACACACACACACGCACATATACATAGACACTAATATAAACAAGCACTTATGCCCACAAACCCATACATAAATTATGGTAATCATATGGTTCTAGGTGATTTTCTCGATAACCTTGTAGAGAATATCAAATTATTTTGTTATGAGGAAACCATAGAAAACAGAAAGCATTTCTTTCAGGGAGTTTAGAGAAACCGAAATAAAGTAACTCTAAAAGTCTATCTAGCTTCCGCTAGGCTTAATTTCCAAATATATCTTTCCCGACCCCTTTTAAGTAAAATAAGTTCAAGGCCAGTATCGCCACTATGCTTTCTGAGAGGATGGTCGCATGTCTGAAGGAGGCTGCACTCTGGAGCAGTAAATCTACTGCTATCTTGATGGCAGTAATCTCGGCTTGGAAGACACTGCAATAGTCAGAAAGTGAAGCTGCAGTTGATAGATAGCTCCTGACAGTAAAACCCTCCATCAGCCTTCCCCCCCAAGCTTTGACCCATCCGTAAAGAAGCTCACTGCCCTTCTCCTCCAACGGCTTCTTTCCACCCAAAGCTCCCTCATCGGTTTATGGGCAGAGAAGGAGCCGCCAGTCGGTTTGGCAGCTCCATGATCCAATTGATCCGGTATGAAGTCAAAGTACATGAGCATATCCAAGTGTTCAGATACGTATTCTGTTAATAACCGAGATTTTGATAGCCACTTTCACAGCCGTACACCTTCCGACGATGTCTACGGGTACTATGTGCAAAATTGCGTCAAGTGACATGGTAGTAGTAGACTTTAGAAGACCACCTTTTTCCAATGGCTCCTCTACAGAAGTTTAACGTAATCGATATCTTTTTTTCTTTTCTTCTTCTCTTTTCTTCTCTTCGATAATCGGCTGCCATGAAAGCTTCCTTCCAGGATAAGCCCTAAATATTTCACTGTATCCACCAGTTGCAGACGGATGTCTCTCATTTCTGGGAGCGGTGCCACCGGGATCTTATATAACCTAGTAAATAAAGCCATCTCGGTTTTACTTGGGTTGTTGGCAAGACCACTTCCGACCGCCGAATTTGTTACGACGCTGAGATACCCTTGCGTCAGCTCGTACACGGTACTTCATTGAAAAAGTATCAAAATATGGATATTTATAGCCGTGGTTATCGTCCGCTAATAGAAAGCAAATCCTCCTTCCGTAAAATATCATTTATGTAGGGAAGAATATAAAAATACACGGCTGTGAATAAATGTCGAACACACCTCTAATATGACGATCGACATAGCCGGGAAAGTTCATTGAGAAAGTATCAAAATTTTTGGAATTATTTTCTATTTTCTAAACTTTGCATGAAAAGACATCAGTTGTACGATATAAAGAGAGAAGATCATCAAAAACAAAGTGGTCCTCCGCGGGGGTTTTCATAATGAAGTATCATCGAAAAGAAGTGTGGTTAGCCCAAGCTTCCTATTCTATAGGAGGACGCGACCTAGGTCCACAAACAATCGCTAAAAATATGCGTTTATAGTAAAACTCGAGACGTTTGCTCCCAGACAAGCTACCGCTGTAGTCGTCACTGTCATGTGAAACAGCTGTTACGTCCTCCCACAGATATGGATTGTGTTATTTGAATTGCTTTTGCTTCAGTACTCATCTTCGACTTTGTCGGCTTGGGAGACCCTACAAGTTGCTAAGCAACCACCGACATCGCTCTCAGAATCATTACTGAGCGTCCCATCTCGACAAGATAATAAACCTCTGTTTACCAGTATACCTGTAGGTTTTGACCCGAGGGTATCTGTTTTTGTAATTCTCTTGATAAAGTACCAAAATTGTTTTTCACATACCAACTACTTGACCGATCAAAAAAATTAGTTTCATTAAAATAACGATTTCCTGTAATGTTTAGCTTGATATATCATCTTGCTGTATCAAAAGTCGCGAAAAGTCTACTCATCTATAGTTATTCAATAAGAAAGAGACTAGAAAGACGACTGAGAAAATAAGAAAAAAACGTCTTACACGGTTATCGAGATTTCGCCTTGAACAATACACACACACATTTATATAGATCCACATGCAAAATTTTGTAGTCACATATAGTTTCTAACATCCGCCCACCTCCTTTATTGGTACTTTATAATCGTTTTAGTAAATGTATTTGTTTCAAGTTGAATTATCGAATATGTTTCTATTACTAAATCACTGTGTTTCCCTAATTGTTTTCAGCTAAATTACAATTAATTATGTGTCATTAAAGTTAACTCATACAAATTTATATAATCACTCTTCCATAATAATTTATAACATAATATAAATAACTTAAACTTATTATTTGCAATTATAAACTATTAATTATAATTTTATCTATTAATTTTAAACACAGTAACACATCCGTTCTGTGAAAAAGTTTTCAATACACGCGTTGCCTAGTCCGACTCTTCGCTGTGCACTCACTGCAATTATGGCATGCTTGTTGAGTCTTTCGCTCTCTTCTCGTGCAACAATTGGTTGCCATGCGAAACTTGTGCATGCATAGATGAACTTCTATATGTCTGAATGGGTGTTCATTCACGCCCAGTCAATTTTGCACTTGCCTGATGTCTTCGGCTACGCTTCAATTGTATCTTTATTCGTTCGCGTGATAATCACATGATTAGCTGGCACGCAAACTCGCCTTCATGTCAGTTGCCATTGAACTTTTATTATGTGCTTTTAACGGCATTTTAATTGTGGTTCCCTTTTGTTAACTTGTTGAATGGCATGTAATGAGATGTCATTCACCATAATCATTGGTAGAAGTACTTATTTTAAATTTTTGGCTCATTTAATAATACCAAAATTTGGTAAAAAAAAATCGGTGTATACATAAATCAATGAAAGCTTTCCATTCTTTAAGCTCTTTTCAATTTTAATGCCCTCCATTTATTGTATAGATCCAATATCTCATCAGAATAAACTTTTTCCAAATGGACAATCAGCGACCCCGACAAACAATGATCGAGACTTGAGAATCTCATTAAGTACAGAAGAAGAAAGCTGTATATGAGCCGAATGTATCTTAGAAACTCCACTGAGCATTCTTCCTCTCAGTCGATACACTTGACTCAGCATTGGTCCAACTCTTTTAATTCGACAGAGAAATACGTGTTTTCTGCATTTCCGCACAAATTTTCAAAATAAACCGACCTGCAGAGCCCGGTTTAGTAAATACATGTTTCTTGACAATCTCGAAACGACACATAAACTGCTTCTCATTGTGCTAAAACAGCCTCAAACAATACTGAGAAGTGGTTTCACGATTGCGCTTGATGTCGGGTGAGAGCAGGAATGGCATCCAACCGGCAGACAGCTTTATGAAACTCAATTATTAATGCAGGACCCTGGCCGTATCTTGAGATTTCTAATATCTCAACTATATTGCACACCTTTAATCGACGGTCCAATAATATCGAAATATTGACCGTTTGTTTACCTCTTAAGAGTCCTTTGAATTGTGGGCAAAAAATAGTAAGACTTTTTAATTTATTTTCGGAAATATTCTTTTCTGAAGTTGGTATGACTGTCAATTAAACCTGTGCCGAATGTCACATCAAACTAATCATTAGTGTTTAGTATACGCTTGCCTTTCTGAAGTACATAAAGTACTTTCAGCGATTTTTTCGACAAAAAAGTTTCATTAAATTTTGTGTGCCGAACCAAATTTCTGGTGCCGAAACTGTCAACATGTTGAAAAAGACTTTCGGAGATAATTGTTTGTCGCGAGCAAGTGTTTTTGATTTGTGCAAATTATTTAGAGGGAGTCAAAAACGCGTTGATGACGAACCAGGTCCAGGACGGCCAACTGCATCAACTGATGATCAACACGTCAATAAAATAAAGGAACTGGCGCTTGAGAATCGACTAATTAATAGTCAGAGATCTTACTGGCATCTTTGGAATATCGAAAGGATCAGTGAAAACTATTTTGTAAGATCATGAAAAGTGAAAGAAAGTGAAAGTACGATTTTTTCCAAAATCACTTAACGTCACTACAGACATCGTTAACGTCTGTAAAACAACGTTTTCCGACTACCAGAATATCATGAAACATATTATTCCTCGCCTTGAGTCTTGGATCTATGCTTACGACTCAAAAACAGACGATCAATCGGCCGAATATCGTGGCAAAGCTGAGCCGAAGCCAAAAAATGCACGTCAAAGCTGGTCAGAAATCAAGGTTATGTTGAAAGTTTACTTCGATTATCGAAGTGTATCGGAATTTTTTCCGACCGGCCGAACTGTCAACAGAGAATACTTTTGATTATGCACCTTTTGCGCGAAGCTATTCGTAAAAAGAGGTCAAAATTATGGGTCGAAAACTCCTCGTTTTTGCACCACGATAATGCAGCGTCACATACTGCATTGATTCTTCGCAAGTTTTACGACAATTTTTGAAAAAATATTATACCGCAACCACCGTATTCTCTTGACTTGGCTCCGTGTGACTTCTGGCAATTCAGCAAACTCAAAAGATCGCTCCGGGGTAACCTTTTCGCGTTAATTAAAGACATTAAACGTGAATCGCTAAGCGCATTAAAAGCTTTTTCGGAAATTGACATTGACAACTGTTTTGAGTATTGGAAAAAACATTGGCATAAGTGTATTGTGGCGAAAGGGGAACACTTTGAGCGGGACGACACAGATTTTGCAGAATAAATTAAGATTTTTAAAATTATGAACATAGTCTTACTATTTTTTGCTCATAGTAGTAAGTCTGCTCCTCGAAGACACCTCACTGTGGAGTTGAGTTCCAAGTCTGGAAAAATTAAAAAATTATTTAACTATTTTTTCTTTTTATATAATTTATAAGAAATCTCATAACTGTTTTTTTTTTTGGTTTTTCAAGCTTTTTATCGTACAAATTATACATACGTACACTTTATCAACTAATCCAAATAATTAGATGTTTTTGTAGATATTTAGTAAACTCTGTAATAATGTGTTTCATTTCACTGATGTTTTTCAATTATATATATAAATTAGTAATACATCTCTACATCTATAACAATACACCACTTTACAAGAACAAATATTAATAACCACTTTAATTACAAATACAATACAACTACAACTACAATTAACAAATACTGCAAACAACTATAACATAACATAACATTTCTTAACCCATACCAGACCTTACGGGGAAAGAGTAAGGAGGTACAAAAAAGATTATCAAACATTTCACTTATTAATTTGCGTACTTAATTTTTTATATTCTTTCATATACCGTTTCTTAAACAGTGAATGGGTTTTGCAAATTTGTCTTGACTCTTTAGTGGCTGCAGCATTCCTTTAGCTACATAAATGCTCATGTTCTTACGAAAATCGTGATTTGCAACAGCAAGAATGAAAATGCAGCTAATTAATGCATAATTATCAATTTCATTTCACTCAAATTGCGCGTGAATCAATTAAAAAAAAAATAGCATATTCTATGTAAAGATAAGTTTTGCATTTGAAATAATTGACGAAGTAAATATTTTGTAAACAATTTAAATATAAACATTTAGAAGCATTTTTGTCATTCTAAATAATAAAGTAAATTATTTCATTTTAACACTATAATTAATAAATAATTTATTCTTTACTTGAAAAATCAATTAAAAATCATTTAGAATCGAAGTAGTGTAAGTAGCAAAAACTATGGTGCTTAATAATTATTATTTATAAATAAATTTATAAATAAGGTTGTACTATACAGAATCATCTAATCCAACTAACACACAAATATTTTTAAAATTTATTTCAATTTTCTTATTACTTTCGATTAATTTTCTGAAATGAAAAAAAAAATAGAAAAAGCATGCTGTCTACTTTTAGGCTCTCTTTTATTTTTCATTGCAATTCGATATTTTCGGAAAATGATGTCAGCATAGACAGTGATTTAAACTTAAGAAACTAAATGCCCATGGATTAATATATACGAATCTTTATCATAACGCCTCAATAGAGAATAGAAGGTTCCGGGAATTTATCAAAGAGCTGGGCCTTTGTGAGTACGTGTGATATGGGGTAGAACCAAATAGATATGTAGTTTCAAGTCTCAATTCATTTCTAAACTATTATAATCATAGAAAATAACGTTATTTGGAAAATAGTCCATGATCCATTAATAAAGGGTGATCCATTTCAAGGTTCCCACTTTTTTAATGAAAAAACTTCAAATTTAATGTGGAATGTTTATTATCATTCGAAAGACATTATTTGGCATTTATTTTTTGGAGATTATCTCTTTCAAATGTTGGCCGCGGCTATGTCTCAGATGCTCTATCTGTTGAGTCTAAATTTCGATGGCTTGTTCAAGCATTTCGATTGGTAAATGACGAATGACACGCGAGATCTTTTTGTCCAAAGCCTGAAACGCAGCGGGATTGTCTGCGTAGACCTTAGACGTTACAAGTCCCCACAGGAAAAAGTCTAACCAGGTGATATTACACGATCTTGGTGGCCAGTCGAGAAATTACCTACTCACCGAAATGTTCTCTCAATAAATGCATTGATTGATGTGATGTTTGGGAAGTGGCGCCGTCTCGTTGAAACATTTGGTTTGGCCGAGATCACGAACTTCAATTTCAGCCAACAAAATGTCGATTATCATGAAAAGTACCCCTTCAATGAAATCGAGATAAACAAATTGATAAGTAGAGTATAGATTTCATAAGAAAAATATCCACCTTGGATGCATTCCAATCCAAACAAAGTTAAAGAAGTGAGATGTAAAAGTTAAGAGAGATATATAGATTGACCCTTTATTAAAAAAATTATCTAACACTCTTATTAATCATTTAAAACTACGGCGTTTTTAACAATATGTAATATTATGGATATATTTTTTAATAAATAATTCAACTAATTGGTTTGGCTCCTTTTCAAATATAATATGACAAAAATTCTGATGTTACCACATTTGCCAGAAGGTTGGTAGGCTGTTAATGACCATATCACAATAGTGATTTGCAGTTGTGCTGTGTTCAGCTGGGCACCCTCTGTTTGAGTTTTTTGGGTATTTGTAGTTCCAAAGTTTCGTTGTGGGAGCGCTTCCACTTCCGGGAGCTGCTTAATTATCCGATTTCCGCGATAGCTTCCGATTCAGAAGGTTCCTTTCAGAAAACCTTCGTATTCCTCCACTATCTGTGTTTGTCGCTTAATCCCCTCTATATCAGCTGAAGTACCAGGAGCCATAACTTTGGCTATATAATTCTGAATACAATGACTGTTCTCTGATGCCGGCTTTTCCCCACTTCTTCTTTCTAACCTCTCATTTGGCTTCTTTCCTACCTCTCCCTTGGTTACAATACCGGTTGGTACTCTTGGCTGCTTAGGAGGTGTTTTTACTGCTGTCACTACCGGCGTAATATGGCTGGAACACCCGGTTTATCGTCTCCTGACTAGAGGCGAGGAGATTAATCTTATCGTATTCCATTATGTCGTAATATTTGCCATTTTCCCTTTACTGGAAGCGTTAATCGTCAAAGTGTCAGTTCTCGTTATTTTTTTGATATTGTTTAGTTCCATGTTTGGCCCCCAAAGTTAGTCGGAAAAGGTTGGCCTCTCGTCCACAGAGCCGACATGCATACGCATTTACTACCTCCGAGCACGTCCGGGCATCGAAGGGGATCCTTCGGATACCTCGGCATTTTAGATTAATTCATTTTGGATTAAGGTGATGTTGATGCAGGTGAGCTCACACTTCTAACAATAGGCGACAGGCCTCTCTACTCATATAGCACCATATTGTGTGAACCATGATGTATTGCTCTTAGCTCTTTGAGATTCTTCTATTACTGTTAATTAAGCCTACAAGGAATCACAATAAGGTAACTAACGCTCAAACAGACCCACAGATGAAAAGGTTATTTAAGTTCAATAGCTCAGTGTTAATGACTCAATAAATTTAGTGAGTGCAATAAATTTAAATATACAATAAATAAAGTTAGATCATTTTTACTACTTCAATGCATCTTACAAGATACATAAAAGCCGAAATGTGATAAAGGTGAGAGAGCTTTCACCGAGTGCTTCATGTTATTTTTTTAAACCAAGTTCAGATTCAGGGGCAAGACATATGAGTAGGATGGCATAGTATTAGATGAGCTTTAAATTTGTAAAACTAGTTGGGATTTTAATACAAATATGATAAATCAAGAGCAGAGGACGTGTAAGGGTTAGAAAACCTTGCTCTCTGGAGAGCACGCCAAATATTTAAAGAGCTATGATAACGAAGAGAAAAGAGAATCAGGATTATTTTATGGGTCGGACCTAACATTAGAAGTTGTCGAACACCACATCAAGATATACAATAGAACAACAACTCGCAGGTTGTTTCTAAAGAGCGTATGAAACAGCGAACATCAAAAAAAGATAAAGACCTCCAAAAGACCCGCCTCTAATTTATAAATAGTCATTTATTGTGGTTAATGAGTGTGAGTAGACATGGGAATTAAATAAAATAATCGAAAATACAAGAAACACTCTTCATTTATGAAGTGAAGTGCACAAAACAACACAAATCGTTTCAGAAATACAGTTTAAAAAAATATACAGGCGTACACATATATATGAGGGACTAAAGATATATAGATAGATAGAGGTATATATATACGTAGAGGGAGTAAAAAGCATATTTGAAACTTAATCGTAATCATAGTCAGCATAAAGTGGCGCCGGTTCGGGAGGTGCCTGCTCTTGCATTGATAACACCGGCGGCACCGCTGTCGGCCGCTCCGCAGCTGCCAACGGTTGCTTCAACTTATCCAACAAGCTACCGATATCGAACTTCACCGTCGGCACGGCAATACCTTCCGCCGCCTGCAAACCGACCATTTGCGAGGAGAGCGCGTCCACATCTTGACGCGCCGCAAAGAGCAGTTGATCGTGCGCGGCTAACTGCAATTGTGCCGTTTGGGCGCGTATGGCCGCCGAGGCGACCTCTTGCTGAGCATTCTGCAGCGCCGCTGTCACGCTGCGCACATGATTGGCGGCCTCCTCCAGCTGCTGCTGCGCCGAATTGGCGACCGCTTGGGCCTTCTTGATTTCAATGGCTTCAAGTTGGACGCGCGCCTGCGCCACATACAGATGTTGCACAAGTGAGTGCAGCGCACGAGTTTTACCCTCCTGCTCAGTCAGCGAGACGGGTGGAAAAACCTCAGACGGTGGCATTAGTATGCCGTCATAGGAACCGTTACCAGCGCCACCCACCAGACTCTTCAGCGACATGCAGGTGGTCGCCTCGACGGGACGCAAGCCGCCTTTTTTTCCCGATGACTCTTCCTCCGGTATGCACGTTGTCGTCTCGACTTCGGGCGTACATGTCGTCGTATGCGTGGCTGGAGTTGTCGTGGTTTGTGGAGCAACGGTGGTGGTTACTGCAGCTGGCGCTGCTGTGGTTGGTTGTAGAATCGTTGCGGCCGGTTGAGGCGCCGTCGTTATACTTTGCGGTGCTGTTTGTTGCTTTTCGGTAGCGTGCAGTTCGTGTTTTGCCGATTGTCCCGGTATAATAGCCACACAGGTAGTTGCCACTACACCATGCGTGCTGGGTGTGTGTGTTTCTACATGCTTGGGCGGTTCAGTTTCTAAAGAAGATATAAAATGTTGAAAAAGTATAGCTTTAATAGGTTCAACAGTTCTTCTCTACACACACCACATTCTGTCGTCGTCTCCGCTGAGCGCGGAAACATAACATAGTCCGATTCAGAATCGTTTGGTTGATAGTCGTCGTCAGCTAAATTGGCACTCTGCATATAGTCCATGTCATCATCCATGTCGGGTTCCAAATAAAAATAATCGTCACTACGAAACGGTACTGGAGTTGTACTTGTAATGTGCAAAATCACCACCAGAAGTACTGCAACGAAGTGAAACGAAGAAAAGCCTTCCGTATGCCGCATGTATGATTTATAACTCATTGAACTCATCGAACTCACCAGTCCATATGCAGCGCCTCAGTTGCATTGAAATGACATTTAGGGTTCTTTGTTATTTCGTTTTCACTCGTATTCCGAATGCAATTTGTCAAAATTGGTCTGGCTAGAAATAAATAATAAATAAACAAATCTGACGTACATTAAATTTCTGTTTTCACTCAAAAAAGTAACAATGACAGGCTTTTACATTTGTCAAGAACACGCATAAGAAAAACAAAATGAAAATTTGAGTTTTCGTACGTTTCTTGATTTTGACACAAGGAATCAGAATGTGAGGGAATGAATGTAGATATAATGTTACGGCAAATGTTAATTACAGAGTTATGTGTTAACAATTTCATTTACAGAGCTTGAGCTTGAAATTATGCAGTTAGGGTTAATTGAAATTATTGCCGTATATGTTTGAAGGCCTTAGTTGCTAAAATTTCTTAGTCACAATTTCTTAGTCATTGTTAGCCATCGTGGACTAATTTATTAAAAAACCAGTAAGGAAGGACTAAATTAGGGTGGGGGGAGTAAAAAGCATAGGTTAGGACATTCAGCTGTTTGCAACGCTTTTTTTAAAAATGTTGCGAAAAATTCAACATTCACTTTTCGACGAAGTCAAAGTCACATGGAGTATAGGCAAGCTTTCTCCCGATTTCATCCATTTCAAAGCACAAAGCACAAAACATTTTTATTAAAATAAGTCTCATATTTGCCGATATATGCGGTATAAAGTCGACTAGAAGTTCGAAAATTTTCTTTTAGGTATATGGAGGATAAAGACATTATTATTCCGATTCAACCTTTTTTTGACTCACAGGCATAATATTATAATTAAAACCACGGATTATCCTCAAACTTCAATATTAAATTTTACAGAGTGACCCATATTTTCGACAAAAAGTGGTCGTCATAATAGGATTTATGGTCAGTATTTAAGGGCTTGAATAGGTTTGGTCGGATTTGGGCAATCTTTGGTCACAAGGTTGCACACTTTAGAGGCGCTTTTATCCCATTATATAAATTGGTGCTAGACGGAATTTAAAATTATTTTATATGTTAAGTAGTTGAGTTTGTAGTCCTATTTATCTCGTTTTCACACCGTAATATAGAATGCCTTTCGTATCATACAGACAATGGTAAGTGTCACTTGCAGTTAACTAAATATCTCCGCTCTAAAGAAACGACGCCCACCCTGGAATCTCATTTGCCTTACTTCAGGATGGCGTTCAATTTATCTCATTGAGAGTTTTATATCTGTTCACTTGCGCCTAGGTTCTGCTTATTGCTGCGTTGCAGAATTGCTGCGAATTTCTGGATAATCCTCCAGTTTGCTTCACTCTCCACCAGGAGGCTGATTAAATTGTTCGCGGTTATTGGGCCAACCAGGTCTTCTACGGCGGTGCGTTCTCGGGTCGGATAACAGCTGGGTTGGGTAAAAGTCGACTCTCTAAATTTACGACTTGTTAATAAGTTTGAGTTTTATTAGTATGGCCGTCCACCTGTCGCGACTTTCGTTTTCCCATCTTAGTTGCCTTGTTTTTCTGGTATCTTTCTTTATTTTGCTATTGTTATTGGACTTTCCTATGCCAGAAAGTTAGTTGGGGCATTACCGCTTATAACTAGTATTGCGTCGCCTGACACTGCTCGGTAGGCTGATGCAACTCTGAGGGCTGCAGTGCGTTACACTTTGGCCACTACCTTACGCCGGTTTTCCTTTTTTAACCATAAACTCGTATGCCCAAATCTCAGTTCCGCATAATAGGACGCTGATTGTCGGCGATATTAGGAGTTTTCTCTTTTCTTGCCTGGGATTCCCTATGTTCTTCATTAGTCTGCTAAGTTGAGAAGTGATTTTCGCTGCCTTTCCTGCGGCGTGCTGGATTTGTACCCAGAAGGTTAGACTGGGGTCCAGCTAGCCTGGAATATCCGTAATTGTTAAATTTAATAAATATGAAGTAATCCAAACATAGCTCAATAAATGTACCAATTTCTTAAGAAAAACTTTTATCCGCCATTTATACACTAATTGAGTTTCATATCTCCCTTACTTTTTGGATGAAAATGCTTGCCAGAATTCCCAGACGAAAGAGTTAGGCATTGAGGGAGGGGATGAGGCACAGACAATAATTAATAATAGAACTATCTTTTATGTTAACATAGGTAAGCTTATTTTGAAATATGGTTATATTTTATTTATTTATTTATATTTGGATTATTAAACAGAAAATGTTGTTAACTAATAATAGCAACTCTATAGTTTAGCATTATTTCAACCAAGGTTTTCATAATCAACAACGTTCTTTTATTATTACATGTCATTATAAAAATATACAGCCTCTGCAAATTTCACTTGATAAATGAAATAAAATTTCTGCGATTATTAAATTTTATTAGTTAGTGGCATAAAACGCCACTAGTCGCTTAAGAGCTATTAATATAAAATTTTAAGCGCTTAAATGACGTAAACGGACGCTTAAAAGACATGTCTAAGCATTTCACCGTCAAAGCCTTAAGATCCCACAAATTGTTGCACGCGGCCGAAAGGATTTGTCATACTACATATACTAGTACATAAATATATTAGGGTGTCCATTATTTCAATGGAAGTTTCAGCTTTTGTCCTGAAATAAAGATCCAGCGTAAACGAGCTCTTTATTTTCAGCTCAATCCGTAACTAAGTCATTTTACTTTTCCGAAATATTTAACATGGAATTTTTGATATTTTGCATTAATCGTCTTCGAAGAAGTCATATTCTAACACAAAATTATCCGCTCTACAAAAAAGGTATAGTGCCCCATTCTGTAACTCAATTCAAGAAAAAGTCTCGAATTTGGATTTTTGTATTCGGTAACTCGATTTTCGCATTTTCAATACTATTTTCGAATAAAATATTCGTTTGCTTTTGAGTTATAGAATACAAAAGCGAAAAATATAAGTATTCCGGCACAGGGCGGTACAACTTTCGCATAATTATAAGATAGATCCGAAATTCGAATTGAATACATTTACGAATCGATATACAGCATAGGACCCCTAAATAAGATTTTTATAAAAATATTTCGTAAAAGTTATATGCCGTTAAAGTTATGCATCAAATGACCTGAGCATTGATGCAAGTGCCTCATAAATTCTATGTTGCTCATACGTCATGTTGTACTGTATGAACATAATACATTTGATGCATATTTTCAACTGGGTATAATTAGTAAATGAATGTTTTTCCTAAAAAAATCATTAAAATCTTATTCGTAGAGCAAAACTTTTTGTTTCGAATACTACTTTTTCAAAGTTGTAGATTTTTCAATAAAATTTATAAGAAAAAAAATTGCCTTAAATAATCAAACCTCAATCGTTAGTAACTTTTAAAGTTTAGGTTTGCAAGAAAATCGTTAAGGCTTTTTATAGAGCATAATATTTTCTACAAAATCCAGGAAATGAGATATTTTTTAATATAGTTGTAATCGCAATTTGAATACTCTGTCTGAATATAAAACAAAACACTAACTGTAAGGCGAAGGATATTTCCGTTACAATTAAGTGTTCATACTTGGAGAGACTTTACAAGTATTAAAGGTGTCTAAAAATTTATTTTTCAACCACCCTAATACATATGTTAGTGTGTTTTATGTGTGGGCTACATAAAGCTTGAGCACAAGGATGTAAAATTTTTCAAGCAAAAGTGCTGAGCAATGTGCTCACACAGATGCACGCAATTGCAATCATGCAATGAAAATGTTGCACAAAGCAACAAACGAAACAATTGCAGATGCTGCGCCTTGGGTGATTTTCCGTGCCGCGTTCGTGTATATAAATACCTACATAAGCACTTATATGTAACTTATATGAGTTGCTAAAGCGCAGTAGAGATTTGGTGGTTCAGACTGGCATATTTTCAAGAAACATAAAGACTAGTTCGTAATGGAAAAAAATTATTATTGTAAAACCCGGAAGTTTGAGAAATGGCTAGGTAAAAATCAACCTCTAACAGATCAGATAAAAAGAATAGTAACAATATATAATATTTGCTAACCCTTTAAATCGATCAGTATCTCTATCTACAAAAAGAAATTTCTGTTGAACATTTGAAGTCTAATTTAAAACTTAATTTTTTATTCCCAAATAGGCTCCATAACTTTCTCTTACGCCCGCATTTCTCATAATCATAATTCCGAGATATTCGCACTACTGGTCCAAGAATACAATTAATATTTGCAAGATTTGCTACCAGGTCAATTAGAGTTACCATTTTGCGTCTGCAAAAACACATGACTACATTATTATACGCCTATGTTATACATATGTAGGTATGTATATATATACTATATGTATATATAGTACAAGCACGTATATCTACAGTAACATAGGCGTATAAATAATGGCTTAACAGGCGGATGTGGAAAGCGCTTTAATCGTCTCAGTTTCGTGGCCTGCAATATGAGCCAAATCCACTAACGGAAAAGATAAACGAAAAACTTGACTTAAATTAGACTTGTTGAAATAAATTGTTTAAGTTAGCGTTATTTATTGTTTCCTTTCCTCTTCGTATATTTGCTTGAAGATTAAGTCAAGAGCAATGGCAAGAACGTTTAGTCGAAAAAAGTCCCTAAAAATGCAATTTTTATTATTTGTAGCTTATTTCACTTACTTTGTAAAATAGAAGTATATTTCAAATATTAAAAGGGATATCTTGTTCTTCTTTTTCAACGTAAACAGAACTTACGCTGATACAGTCGCGTTAACAACAATACGCCAGTCGTTTCTTTTTTTCGCTATTTGGCGCCAATTGGAAATTCCAAGTGCAGCCAGTTTCTTCTTCACCTGATCTCTCCAACGGAAAGGAGGTGTTCCTATTCCTCTGCTTCCACCGGCTAATATTGAAGCGAAAACCTTCTAAGCTGCCGCTGTCTCTTGATTCGCTGAACTATGTCAATGTCGACATCTAATTCGTACAGCTCATCGCTCCATCGACTGAGGTACTCGCCGTTGCCAATGCGCATAGGACCATAAATTCGCAAAATTTTCTTTCGAACACTCCTTTAACCGACTGATCAGAGGTTGTCAATGTCCATGCCTCCGCACCATATAGCAGGACGGGAATGATTAGGAACTTGTAGAGTTTGGTCTTTGTTCGCCGAGAGAGGACTTTACTTTTCAATAGCCTACTCAGTCAAAAGTGGCACACTTGATTTCAAGGCAGGTATTGTTGTTGGTGTTGATGCTGGTTTCAAAGGCGCCTTAAAATCGACAGAGAGGAGAAATCGATCTTTTTTTCACGAGTCTCTTTCAAGATTTGGCCCATGATGAAAATCTGGTCGACGTAGATTTTCCAGATCTAAAGCCGCAAGGACAAGGTCCAATCAATTTGTTGATAAAACCTTATATGCGATGTTGAGAAGGCCGTGGGATACCACGGTAGTTGGCGCAGATTGTGGAGTCCGCCTTTTTATGGATTGGGCATAGCACACTTAAATTCCAATCGTTTGGCATGCTTTCGTCCGACCATATTTTAGAAAGAAGCTGATGCATGTTCCTTATCCATTCTTTGCCGCCGTGTTTGAATAGCTCGGCCGGCAATGCGTCGGCCCTTGCCGCTTTGTTGTTCTTCAGGCGGGCAATTGCTATTCGAACTTCTTCATGGTCGGACAATGGAACGTCTGCTCCATCGCCATCGATTGGGAAATCACGTTCACCACCTCATGGTATCATGCTTTCGCTGCAATTCAGCAGGCTGGAGAAGTCTTCCCTTCATAATTTCAATATGTTCTGGGCATCAGTCACTAGATCACCTCTGGAGATTCTACAAGAGAATGCTCCGGTCTTGAAATCTTCTGTTATCGCCGCTTATTTTCGTAGAATTTTCGAGCATTACCCCTATCGGACAGCTTATCAAGCTCTTCGTACTCACGCATTTCGGCCTTTCTTATTTTTGTCTGCAAATACGTCTTGCTTCCCTCTTCAGCTCTCAGTATCTATCCCATCCCGCACGTGTAGTGGTCTATTGTAACGTTGCGAGATAGGCAGTATGTTTTCTCTCAACTCCGACACGGCGTTCCTCATCGTACCAGGTGTTCTTTTACTTTCTCCGAAAACTAATCGGGTTAAAATTCCGTCCCGCAGTTCCCTTATATCGAGTTATTAATGAGAGCTCTCAGAGAGTAGGAGTGCAAGTCTAGCAGAAAATCGTTCGGCTGTCAGTTGTGTTTGCAGCTTCTCTAGGTCGAACCTTGGTAGTGTTTGTTGATAGGCGTTTTTTGCTGCAGACGCGGATGCGTATCTTGGCTGCAACAAGATAGTGGTCCAAGTCAGTGCTAGGACCTCGGAACGTACGCACGTCTAAAACACTGGAGACATGTCTTCCGTCTATCACAACTTCATTTGGGGATGTTTTATCATGGAGGCTGAATTTACCGACCGTTGTACCACCCTGGCGTTAAAGTCGTCAAGCACGATTTTGATATCATGGCGGGGGCAGCCTCTGATAGGTACGATCCAAGCGCTCAGAGAAGACATCTTTGGTCACATCTTCCTTCTTTTCCGTCGGGGCGTGGGCGCAAATCAGCGATATGTTGAATCAAAACATCCATCGCTCAAATAGAAATGTATGCACTTCTTGTTGAGGTTATATCTAAAAACAAAGCAGTTAGGTTCTATTCTAAGGTCACACTGTCATAGAAACTAGAGGAACTTTTCTCTTATCTTCATAGTTTTCAACGTTTGGGTAACGAAAATTAACTGATTTTGCAAATTAAGCACTAAATCTGTTCGAATAACATAGTCATACATATATAATTGTAAAATTTTTCTTCTTCTTCTTTATCTATACTAAATGTTATACACATTAATAATATATGTAAGCCTACACATGCATTTTAAGACTATCTTATAACTCTTATAAGACATGCTAACTTTGCTCACACATTCGCTAATACATGCAAATATATAGCACTCACACAAAGCTAATATTTACCGTTAATTATTATATATGTTAATTAACAATTTTCATAATCTACTCATTATAATATGTATGTATGTATTTGCACCGCCGCTTTAAACTAATATGTTTGTACTCTCTTAACATAAACTCTTCAACCGCTTCACTACGCACGCCTTAACGCACAAGCACTGTCACAATTTATTAAACACGTGTGTTCATGCACAGCCAGTAGTAAGTATGTATGTATATAAGTCGCGTTGCCACTACTCAGCCACTTTCTAGTCACCACTTGCCGTCGGCATGCTGCTAAAAACTGATTAAAATGCCTCGAATGTGATAGCACCGCACGCAGCGCTAACACTTTTCTTAATATATTTACTCATACTTACTCTAAATATATTTGTAAATATTCCTGCACGCACCATATCTCTCTCTCTAGCACCATCTTATGCATTTAAGTTTACTCTTTAAATATTTGAGCTGCTGCTTGGCATGCGAATAGCTGACTACTTTAGCGTTTCTGTTTTCTTCAACACTTGAGATTTGTAATTTTCCACTCTAACCCCAAATCCCATCACCCACAAATACCACCTTAATCCTTAACCACAACAATAACGTCCAAAGCCCGTCCAACATTCCACATCCAATGCCAAATAAAAAAAGACTAGCCATCAACTGTTATCCCACCACTTGTGTAATTGCGTCCAACTATTCCAACAAAATAACCCAAACAAAAAACAACAAACATAAAATATTAGCAAAAAACTATAATTAAGTGCAATGAAAGCGAAAAACAAAAACAAATCGTTATTCACAATTTTATAGGAAGTGGCCGAGCTGCGACGTCAGGTGGCACTCGAGAATTTACAAAACCAAAGAATGGATAATCTGGAGCAGGATGTACCTGTGGAATTTGAATGCTGTTTTTGCACAACGAAGGTATTTTCTTTTTATTCACTTATTATTATTATTAATCAACAAATCATATTAAAATTACTTTGTAAATACACTCACCAACATAAGCCAGTAATCTAATTTGAAGCAGAAGCTTAAGCTGAAATAAAGCTGTACTTAAATTAATTGGAAATGCATGCTTGTTTATTAATATTTTTTTTTTGTAATTTTTAAAAAGTAATCATTAGTCATTATATTATTATTTTATTGCCAATTATGCATTTGTGGTAAGCACTTTTTACTCGTATTCTGACATTTCGCCGTTGTTTGCATCGTGTTTTACTGCTATTTTTTGTTTATATATAATAAAAAAAAATCTGTTTTGCACTGTTTCAAAATTAAAGCCACTAAATCCATAATTCAAACATCATTTTACTATATGCTGGTCAAATATGTTAACCCATAATGAGACGCGTGGGGATAGAAATAATTTAGTTTAAAAATATAGTTGCATATTTCTTTGTTTACGGCGATGTTCTAGTCTGGCGGTCCAAATTTCGAGCGGTTTTTGACAAAGTACTAATGGAAGCAAAAAATAGTAAGACTTTGTTCATACTTAATTTTCTTCATTTATTCATCAAAGTCTATATCGTCCTCCTCAAAGTAATCCCACTTCTGCCAAGGTTTATTCCTAATCTCGAAACAGTTGTTAAAGTCAATTTCCGGAGCTACATCAAGCGAATAGAGATTTAATTTTAAAATTTTTAATTTATTTTTCAAATTGCCAACGTTTTTTCCAATCCTCGAAACACTTCTTAAAGTAAATTTCCAGAATAGCCTTCAATGCGCGAAACGATTCACGTTTAATGCCTTCAATTGACTCAAAACGGTTTCCCCGAAACGATCGCCTGAGATTGCTGAAAAGTCAGAAGTAACAAGGAGCTAAATAGAGCACTATATTGGTTGAAAATTGGCGAAAAACTCACGAAGAATCAATGCAGTGTGCGACGGTGCGTTATCGTGGTGCAAATACCAAGAGTGTTCGACCCATAATTTCGGTCTCTTTTTACGAATAACTTCGCGCAAACGACGCATAACACTCAAATCGTATTCCTTGTTGACAGTTTGACCAGTCGGAAGATATCGGAGTGCACCTCAACTCCATAAGCGAAAAAAAACTGTCAACACGACCTTTATTTTTGACCTGCTTTCACATGATGTTTTCCGCTTCGGCTCACCTTTGCCACGATATTTGGCCGATTGCTCACCTGTCCAGGTCGTAAGTATAGATCAAAGACTCATCGCCAGTAATAATACGTTTCATGACATCCTGGTTGACGAAAAGCACTGTTTCATAGACGTTAATGCGACGCTGTTTTTGGAAAATATTTTTTGATTTTGCTTTCACTTATTTTAGGCCCAATGATCTTTCAAAATGAATTTCACTGATCCAACGATGCCAGTATGATCTCTGACTGTTAATCGTCAATATTCAAACACAAACTCCTTTATTTTGTTGACGCGTTGATCATCAATTGATGTTGATGGATGTTCTGGCGTGGTTTAACGTCAACGCGTTTTTGACCCACTTTGAATAATTTGTAGCAATCAAAAACACTTGCTCGCAACAAACAACTATCACCGAAGGAACTTCTTTGTTGAATAATTTCACTCAACGTAAAAGTCGACGAATGCACTTTTCGTACTTCAGAAATGCAAGCGTATACTTAACATTAATGATTATTTTGATGTCACATTTGGCACAGATCTCACTGACAGTCATACAACCTAAAAAAAATATTTCTACTAATGTGTAATCGCGTGATATTTAAATTTAAAAGTCTTACTATTTTTTGCCCACAGTAGTAGATAGTAATGTTTCTATCCGTTTTTCTAACATTATCGCAAGAAACTGCAAAATTAAAGAAACAGTTTCATAAAATGGCAGCTACGGATACTCACAAATTGATATAAAATATTGCAACTTCGAAATTGTCAGTATTCATTGGTTTATGAAATAGAAAGATATTCATATAGGATTTCATTCAGATATAATGGCGACCGCTTCCCAAAAATTTGTTTCAAGAAAAACGACACTAAAACGACCACAATTTCAAAAATTTTAAAATTGGTTTTTTTACGATTTTTTTCTAGCTTCAAATATCAATATACAAATACTAAAATAAATATTTTTGGATTGTATTACTTTCTTGCAAACGCTTCTTATCCGGGCTTTGGATTCTTTAAGACTCCATTCGTCAAAAATAGAGTTAACATATTCGACCAGCTCCGCTATCAGCATCATTAACTTTTTTTTTAATTTATCAGTATAATTTTAATTCATTACATTGATTGGATTACTTTGATTGGCGCACCACAGCACTTGAATTTACTCCTAACTTTGGTTGGTAATCAATTGGCTGTACACGTTTTTGACGTTTGAAAACAAAATATCATTTTGATTTTTTTAAACTTCGGAAATGAAAGCCATTGTAGCGTAATTTCAAAAAGTTGTCTCGTAGTTTTAGCAGTTATATAGCTTAATATAGTTTTACCAAATATTTAATTAACGGTTGGTGTACACAAAATTTTCACTATTTATTAAAAAAAATTTAACTTGATTTTTAATAATATAAATTTCAGATTTTTTTATTTATAATAATAGAAGCATAAACTAAAGCAGATCATAACTTCAGAATTTTTTGTTTACAAGCATAATACTTGAGACATAAAACTTAAGTAAACCATTAAATTTCTAACATATTTGTTTTTGAATTTTTTCATTATACAAATAATAGTAAAAATATATAGCCATATATCTGCGTCATTAGAAAAAAAGTTTTATTTAAATTAAAATTAAAATAATAAATTCTGACTACATAAAAATGTTTTTAAGATAAGTACGAAAAAAACTTATAAGTTTCAAATACAATCTTATAATTTTTTTAAAGATTGTCTTTATTATTTTTCAGTATAATATACATATAGTAAATACGTTTACTTAAGACTGCCAAAAAAAAGCTTTATGAGCATTATTAGTAGTTGGTGATTTTAATGAACTATTTTTTTTTACAAAATTTGTTATATGAGAATAAATACTGTACATAATTTTTAAAATTTGCCAGACGTTAGCCCAACTATAAAATTTCCAAAGCACTTAGTCCAGAAAACAGAGTGAACTCTTGAAAATTTGCACTATTTAAAGAAAAATTTTTTTAAGTGTTTAATAATCTGGCTTTTAAAAAATTCATTTCGAGTTATAAACACACTACACTTACTTCGTTGTAGCGAACATGAAATGTTACTTATACGCCCTGAAGTATATTTCATTATAATATTTCAGTTAGATATTAATGGGGTAAAATTCGAATAATTTTAAACCAGTTGATGGTAATCTTCCTTATGCAAAATGAATTTTAAAGATACTTCGTTTCTCATTTTACATTGTGACAAAAAAGTACTCGGAAATTGTAAATACAAAAATTATCAATTATTCATCAATATTTACTTTGTCGCCTTCAAATTAATCCTCGCCAGATGTAATATTTTTATGCCAACGATTTTCCAGTCCTCGAAACAATTTTCATAAACACTTTTTGGGATGGCCTTCAAATCAGCTCCTTCAGCGAATTTTGTTTTGCTATTGTGATCAAATTGAAAAGTGATTTTTTAATTTATACTTCGCGTGTTCTTCGAATCGGTAAATTTTTTTTTCTGTAAGTTGGTAGTACTGTTAGTGACATCTATGCTAAATGAAATGAATTTATTATTATTGTGCTATTATTTATTATGACTAGAAAATTCGTTGGCATAAGTGTATTGCAGAGGGAGGGAATTACTTTGAAGAGAATGAAATGGACAAAATTCACCTTTCAATTTGATCACAGTAGGATTGACTGAAAACGAGTTCCACGGAGCGGCAATTTCAGTTTGGAGAAAAAGAAAAAATTACACGGTGCCAAGTCTGGTGAATACGCTGGTTGATCGATAGTATTTAATGCGTTTTTGGCTTTAAATTCGGTCACAATCGTGGCTCGATGGGAAAAATTTCATCTTTATCGGAACGAGTCGAGCAAGAACGCGTTTCATACCCAAAATATTCACCAAAATCATTCGAACGGACCCGCGAAAGATGTCGAGTTCACTTGCTTTCCCTCTTCCACTTTCCAGATGATTTTCAAGCACCATATCCTTCACTTTTTTAACATTTTCATCATTTGAGAGGTCGTCCAGAAGGAGGCGTGTCTTCAACGACGATCTTTGAAGGCTTTGTATCACTCGTAGGTTTGTGTTTTTGATAAAGCTAAATCACCGTAAGCTTTTTCAAACATTTGAATGATTCAAGATACTTAATTTGGTTAGAAATAGAAAATTTGAGACAAATTCTCTGTTCGATATTTTTATCTATTGTAAAAATCGCAACGCACTACTGATGTGTGCCGACTTAAGCAGCTGCTGTAAACAAACTGGTTGCCAGATCGCGCTCATATTTGCCATAGTAATTAAGGACTGTCCTACCAATTTAGCAAAGTATATACATATTTTTTGAAATTTAATTACAATTTCCATGTGCTTTTTTGTCACAAAGTATATTCGATCCACTTTGCTTTAGCAAAAGTATACTTGTAGTTCTACCATAATCACAGTCATGCTTTTATACCACAGTTGCTAATGTTGAATTTTAGCTCGATTTTGTTGCGTTGAGCAATTACTGAAAATCCAGAATCTGGCATATTTTAGTCAAATTGTGGTCATGATCGATTGGTAATTCTATCATCGTAATTCGAATATATGTACATTTTCTATCATAATCCTGCTCTTCCTAAACAGCGAAGTTCTTCAAATTTCGCAAAAATCAGACATTTTATTATTAATTTTAAAATATTGGATTTACATTTTCGACTTTTAACAAATTGAACAAGAAACTACTGATGTATGAAATTTGTGCCATGAAAATTCAAGATGCAAACTCTTCAAAATTTGGGAAATGGACAAAATTAAATCAAAAACTACGCTCTCACACCATGATTTCGCTCCTTATAACGCTTTTTGTGAAGGAGAACAGAAAAGACAACCGAAAATATCACCTTCCAAAAGTGGTATTTATTCGTTACTCTCAATACGGAGCTCTACACCGTATAAATCATAAAAGTAAACTACCAAAACTATGATAAATTCCTAGTCTGGTGAACAAGTCTTCGTGGAATTACTTCGTATTGCATTGACTCTTCTTCTTTATGGCCGTCCCACAGTTCTCTTATATGAAAAGTATTGCATTGACTACTGTAAATATATAAATATCATATAAATAGTTAGTAAAACATAAGAACATGCCACTTATAAATACCGCCATCAAGTAATTCGCTGTACAGTGTTCGATGTAATGCCGCCTGAATTATTCATCGTTTATTAATTCTTGAATATTTCTGAATATGCCTATATGATTTGCAGACTATCGATACAAGCTTACCCCAAAATCTGCGTACATTTGTATTGAGCGATACACTTAAGGATCGTACACATGAGTTTTGCATTGAATAAGTACCGGCTCGCAAGCAAAGTAAAGTACAGAAAGTCATAGTAACTCATTGGTAAAGTTTGAAATGTAGTTAATATTTGGTTATGTCATTAAAAGTATTGTGTGCAAATCACATACATGTATGTATGTACATAGATATTTTGTAAAAAAAAAAACTGTTCGAAAATGTTTTAAAAATAAATTTGATTGTAAACTTGCAGAACCGCGTTTGTGTATTTCACGGCCGAGGCTACACGATGCAAAGGTTAGCGAGACCACCGCCTTCGCCAAAGAATTTTTACGCGCTCAAGCGTATGATTGAAACAGGCGAGGTCAATCTCTACTACATTTAGGCGAAGTTATGGTAAAATGCAATAATTCTCGCTTTGGAATAAAAAAGTTTTTCGAAATTGTAGATTTGTCAAGTTTTTATTTATTTTTTGATTTGTATTGTATGTAGTATTTTCCTGAGTAGATATTTTTTAGTAAGCTCAAAGCTCGAAAAATGTAAATTTTGCTTTTTGTGCTCACAGGATTTCTTGAAGTAAAGCCATAATATTGTAGAGGGTCGAACAAATTTTTCAAAATTAAGGTTTACACGAAGCCTTTTTTCTTAGCATCTATGTTGTACATAATTACAACAAAATAATTCTGAGGCCATGGAAACAATGACAAAAAAATTGCTAATCTTTTCTTAGTGTACCAAGCTTATACGGGAAATTTCTATTCTACACAGCAAGTATTCGCCAAAGTCAGTTTACTGAAAAAAAGGAAAACATTTCACTCAATCGATAATGTCGAGTTGGAAGCAAGCATCTGTTTTGAAGATCTCGAAGATTCACACTATCGAACTGGTATTAAAATTTGGAAAATTCCAGTATATTACACAAGTTGGAGCAAAATTTTCATTCGGAAATATGTTTTTAAGCCACTGACTTTTCAGGCACGTAGTATTTCGCTTATGGTCCAACTCGCGATCCGTAAATATCTCCACAAAACAGCAACGACTATTTGTTTCAAAGTGGGCCGACCATAGATAATAACCAATAATATAACTCTGTCATCAGAAATCTCTACTAATGAAGTGATTCAAATGTCAAACAGTTGTCAAAATTTGAGAGCTGGTTTAACAGTTATCCCTCTAGGGGCTTCTAGGCCTCTAAAAAACAACTCTTTTTTGATAGTTATGCAGCCAGTTTCAAACAAACGTTACAAAAACCACATGTGTTTCATTTCAGTGGTGGTATTTCTAATTTGAGCTTTGCATTATTCAAAGTATTGTCCATTTGAAGCTATAACATTTTCACGTATTTCTGGTAATTTGTAGATTCCATACCAAAAGAACTGTGCCGGCATTGCGGCCAAGAATCAAGCCAATTTTTGATACCCTATTCTGTTATGAACCGCAACCTAGTGATGGCGTTCTGCATGGACCGGAACAATTAGAAGTTAGAATGGGCAAAGTCTGGGCTCGAAGTCAGCGTTTTCGCAGTAGTTTTTTAACCGAACTTACAACATGAGGCCGAGCGTTATAATAATAGAAAATTATTGCTCGTGTTTAGTAGTCGCAAATTCCGGGTATTTTGCGAAAGTGGCTCGCTCTAATTTGATGAGTTATTGTCAGTAGCGTTTCCCATTAATGCTTTCACTTGGTTTTAGAATCTTATAATTTAGTACAGTAAGCTCTTTTGATGCCACCAAATAAGAAGCATTACCTTGGCGTCAAAGTTTCGGCTGTGCCATTGATTTGGCACATTGGCCAAACTTCACATAGCATTTTTTGCATGTAGGTTTGTTGTAATGAACCATTTGTGTTAACCAGTAACAATCCGAAAGCAAAAACAACTTATTTTGTAGTGTTCAAGTTTCTGACACACAAAATTGTCTTTCAACGTCGTTTGGACTCAATTCACCAAATCTTCTTACTTTTTTATGTATCCGGGAGCCTTTAAACGTTTTGAAATTATCACTTATGGGACTAAGAAAGATTCTTCGAGCTCTGGCAACAATCTTCATGGATAACGCTACCAGTTCCTCATCTAAAAATTTGTTTTACCGCCTAGGAAGTTCTTCCAAACCAAACTTACAATTTTTAAATCATACAAACCACTTTTGGCACGTTCGTTCTGATAGCGCATGTTCACTATAAGATTCCACCGAAATATGATAACTTTCAGCTGAGGTTTTCTTCACATTAAGGGGTTATATACAGTTAGAAGGCCGAAAAAAGCGAATTTTCCAGAATTTTTCCTTACTAAACTTTTAGATTTATTACTACAAAATTTTGTACAAGTATAACAGTACTTTTTAACTGTATTTTAAGCCTTAGTATTAGTAAAAATATTTCTTTAGAAAGGAACTACAGCTGATCTCCGGCAGCTCCTCCACTATATCTCTCAACTGGATCCTCTGATATTAAAAATCCGAACAGATTTCGTTAAAGTAATGTTAAATCTAGGAAAGCAAATCGAAGGAATAAATAAAATAATAAAATAATTTTGACAAAATGGCGGTTTCTAAAAAAATCGATTTTTGACCGAAATTTCGGCCTTAAATTTTTAAATTTTATCAAAAAAATTACTAAAAAATATATTTAAAAAGCTCGTGTTAAATTTTGAGACTAATCGGTATAGCCGTTTTCAAGTAAATTTGGTCACCGAAAAAATGTTTGAGAAAAAAAAATTGGAATGCACTTTGAAAGCACTCTGAAACGCCTTTACAAATTCGCGTGTAACTTCGAAAATATTCAATGGAACGTTATGAAATTTTCTATGTGTATTCTTAAATATATGCACATTAAGAAAATAAAATACAATAAATCGATTTTTTGAAAATTCAAACTGCATATAACACCTTAAAGCAATGAACAAGAACTCTTCGAAGAAAACACTTCTTCACACAAAGTACGACTGATTTGCATAAAGAAAAAGTTGTTTTAAAAGTTTGACATATACTGAAAAAGACACACGTAGACAGTTGCTTTCCTACACATGTTCGGAATATTGGTAGACGAATATAGTTATAGACTCAATCGATTTCACTTAGGCTCAGATAATAATTTGCATTCAGACAGAAAAACGCGCAAGTCACTATCAAATCACTGATCAATAGGATTTGATAAATTTTAAGTCTATATTTACTCTTCATTATTAGGCATACCACTTTATCCTTAAGAAATCTATAAAAAGAGGTTTATTTATGTTACTCGATTTCGAATTAGTTTCGAGTGACTTCTTAAAAGATTCGCTACATAATTTCATACTACGTTTATAACTAAATATTATATACATATATACGTTATCCCATCTTCATCTGAATTGTTTTCTTTTTTCAAACACGCTTCCATTGCAACTTCTATATACAGTTACTTTTCTCGTTTCAAAGCCATTTTCTCATTCATGTGTCTACTCTAATACGCAATATGTGCCCATCTCTCATCTATGATATAAAAATATTTGTTTTTTGTTTTTGTTTTTAATTTTGATTTGCTTGAAAATTATTTCTAAAAAATAAACTGTTGTTTGTTCTATTCGTAATATAAATAATCGGTTTGATTTTCTACATTATTTCAATAATTATTTCAATTTTAATTTATTATATTTTTTTTTCATTTAAAGGGCTATCCACGATGTCAAGGCGAATGTATACCATTACGTGCGAATAGCGTTTAAAATTTCACAAGAACAATAAATAATAAACACACACAGTCAATAATTAGAAAAAAAATTACATACACATGCAAGTATATTTACTTAGAAGCAACCAGACTAAGAGAAACAATTAAGTACAGTTAAATGGCCTTGAGAATTTTTCAAATAAACTGAACTCATACTCGATTTGTGTGGTTTTATGAAACACACATACAGACACATACATAAAAATATATACTTTAGAACCGCAGCGCATTTTTTATGTTTGTGTGTATGTTTTACCCAAATGCGAAAGAGAAAAAGAATTTTGACAACGAAAAATTGAAAAATTGAAAATTTTAAGAAAATAAGCGAACACGTTAGAAGCAAATTGTTTGTATGTTGAAACTTGAGGGCGTACCACACGATATAAATGCAACCTAAAAGACATAGAAAACATTAAGAATTTGTTTTATTGAAAATTGTGAAAATTTGTGTGACAAAAATTACAACTAATTACTAACGAGTGAAATACAGTTAATGGAACAAAACGCTTTAAAAATAAGTTAATTTAGTTAAACTAAATGGAAATTAACTAATTCATAATTTTTATATTATTTAGTGTTAAATGTAGCCATTGCATGCATGCATACAAGTACAGTATCGGTTGAAATATTGGCATTTTATGATTTTGTTTACAATTTTTTAGTACTATTTCGAGTATGTTATGAAAAAAATGGAATAAATTGTGTTCGAATTTTTAATTAAAAAATTGTTGATTTGCTTTGAAGTTAATTATTTTTTTTATAAATTCTCCTTTTTATGAATTTTTCAGTGTATAGAAATCCGAATTTCGAGTTTCTACGTAAAATCTTATTTATTTAATTTTACGGTTTGTGATCCAAAGGTTAGTCCGTAAAATACCATTTTGAGCCAAACTGACATCAAAAAAACACATTTTTTACCCATTTTAATACAAATCGTGAATATTTATTTTTAAATAAATAGATAGCTGAGGATAAATATAAACCAATACATGTTGGTGGCACTTGATCCAATTTTCCTTTCATTTCGTAAAAGCCTTGGTTGGGATGGCCTTCAGCGCTTTCAGCAAATCACAAAACAATTTTCAAGCGGAATTTCAGTTTCGGGTAACCAAATGACACAAAGATGGCCTGCTAGAATGCCGCATTGCATCTTCGTGGTGAAAATCCAGACACACTGCTCACAAATCGGGTCATTTACGACGAATTGCTTCTCATAGACTGCCTCAAAATGGCCAAGTAGAACTCCTTATTGATCGTTTTGCTCTGTGGAACGAGTTTACGGTAAACCACACCACAATAGTAAACGATAGTCCCCACCTTGATTTTGTATCGATTCTAACGGAGTTTTTCGATTTCGACCATTTTTAGAGCCCCGGTATTGAAGTAGTATTCGTAAACCCAGTTCTAATCACTAGTAATGATGCATTTGAGAGAGCTATGTTTTGAGTCGATCCATAAGAGTTGTAGAGATCTTCTGCTATTTCATTGATGTCACGATTTTCAAGCACTGTTTCTTTAACTTTAACAGCGATAGATGGATTACCATTGATGATGATGGATAGATAGATGACCATTGCTGAATACTTTACGCCACTCAAACACTTATGTTCGTAATAAGGTAGACTTCACAAATCATTTCTGCAACATTCTCAACGATTCCATTGCCGTGATTCCATTGGAAACATAAAATTTCGAAGAAACGAATTTGCTTCAAATCTGGTGAATACGTTTTTGGCTTTAAATTCGGTCACAATCGTGGATCGTTGCGATGGTGCATTATCATCGAGTAAAATCCATGAATTGTTCTTTTACGATTACGGTCGTTTTCGACGGATGTTCTTAGATTAGAACCCCTTATTGACCGTTTGTCCCTTCAGAACACTTTCGTGAGCGCCAAATCTCGAATATCGAAAAAAACGAAAACGGCTCGACTCGTTTTTTTCGCCCCATTCCGATTATTTTTTGCGTTGTTTGGATGTCATACTCATAAACCCATATCTATTCGGCAGTTATTAAGTTCCCCTTGAATTAGTAATGGGTTGTTGTACGATCAGGCATGTCCAAAGAGATCTGTTTACGATACTCCTTGTGAAAAAAAATTGACCTTATCCGAACGAGTCGAGCAAAAACACATTTCATACCCAAAATCATTCGAACTAACTCACGAGAAATGTCTAGTTCTCTTGTCATCTCTCTAACATTTGCCTGTCGATTTTCAAGCACCATATGCTTCACTTTTTGAATATTTTCAACAGTTGAAGCGATCGAAGGTCGTCCAAAACGAGCCATATCTTTAACGATCTCTTGAACTTGAAGGCTTTGTACCACTCGTGGGCTTGTGTTTTTGATAAAACTCAATCATCGTAAGCCTTATTCAACATTCGCAACAAAATTTGATTAGAACTTGAGACAAATTCTTTGCTCGACCGTATGAAATTGAAGCCATGCAGAAATTTGATCAAAAATATAAACTCAAATTCGGATAGTTTCATAAAATCATAACCTCAGAGAGCCCATATCTAAATCAAATATCTAGTGATCTCTGAGCCTATTAATAGCACGAAAAGTAGGAAAACAATATTAAATTAGGCCAGCGTTGCTGAATAGTTAGTTTAATAATTTTATAAAACTTCAAATTACTTTAATATTTCGGTATATACAGTTAAGCTGCTTCTTACCAAGCTCTGATTGGAACAAATCTCATAATGAATCAATAATATTTGATTATTTATTTAGAGGAGAAATGTCTCAATAATATTGTATATTTCATATAAGCATATTGTGACATATACAGTTCCTTAAGCAAAAACCGCTACTTAATCGATAATTAAAAACTTTTCTAACGCATTAGTTTTCAAAAAATTTCTATATTTTTTCACATTATATGTATATAAATATATTCCGATACAACATGTATGTATGTATGCATGCTTATTATAAAAATAATATTAAGGCGATGATGTGTCCAAAATATCATAACGGTATACGGTACTCTCGCTTAGCATAGAAGTTTAACATAACAAACACCTCAACACGCTTTTAAATATAATTTTTAAGTAACGGCAATTTATTTTATTTAGTTTAATACTTTAAATGAATTGTAAATTAATATAAATTAAATATAATCAATACATGAAATCACGAAATAAATTATATATATTTTTTGTCAATTTACTTTTGAAAAAAAAAAATTATGTTTACCATGCAACTCTGCACTGAAACAATATAAAATGGATTTTTGTTTAAAATTGTTTTATTTTTTTTTTTACTTTCATCAAATGTTGGGAACGTCTGTAGTGTTTTATATGATTTTTCACTTTATTGAAAACTTTCAGTTCGAATGTTTCTGTTATCAGTTTGAATTCCAATTTATAGATTTATAGCGTTGCAGCAGTAGTTGTTTGTATTGAATTGTAGTTGTAGTGGCAGTTGTAATAGTTTTTTTTTAATCAAAACTTCTACTAAACCCAATTGGATGCGATGGACAAAATTTCAAATTGTCACATAAACAAAAACAAACATCAAATGATTTTACACATAAGCCATCTCAAAATTGACCACTGTTGAACGTACACCAATTCAATTAAATACAAAACTCATTTATAAAGCGGTAAGTACTAAACACGAATAAGTGAATTCTTTCTTTAATTTGCACTTTTTCATGTTTTTTGTTAATTTTTTTTTATGCTGAGATATTTTTTGAAAATTTTTTTTTAATAAAAATTTATTACTTTTTATTTATTTTTGTTGTTTTTAGGGCCATAAAATATAAAAAATATAATGTAAGCAGTATGAGTATAAAGGCTGATCCATTTCTAGGTTCCCTCATTTTTAAAGAAAAAACACAGAAACTTCAAATTTAATAGGGAATAATTATTGTCATTCGAAAGCACATTCTCTAACATTTATTTTTTGAAGTTTATCTCTTTCAAATGTTGGACGCGGCTACGTCTCAGATGGTTCATCCGTTAAGGCCAATTTTCGATGACTCGTTCGAGTATTTCGACTGGTAACTGGCGAATAACACGCCTGATGTTTTTTTTTGCAAGGTCTGAATCGAAGCGGGATTGTCCGCATAGACTTTAGACTGTACATATCCCTACAGGAAAAAGTATGACGGTGTTATATCATACGATCTTGGTGCAAATCGACCGGCAAAAAGACGTGAAATGATCTGCTCACCGAAGTGTCCTCTCTATAAATACATTGATAAATGCGATGTGTGGAAAGTCGCGCCGTCATGTTGAAACCAAATGTCGCTGAGATCACAAGCTTCAATTTCAGATATCAAATAGTCGTTTATCATAGTTTTGTCCCCAGGGAGGTTGATTACTTATTTAAACCTACTGGGATTGTAACCCCCCCTCATTAGGAACTCGGCATGGAACATGTCTTGGAGTTGTTTCCAATATCTCTCTCTGCCTACTCCTTATCCCTTACGCAGCATTTCCTTAATGAGACCCTACCGCGATGAAGGGTTCGGGTCTTATCATGTTAGTGGATGCCGCGGAGCGGGCGAGCTCATCAACTAGATAACGGCTACGTTCTCACCGGCATAATTTTTGAAAAAATATAGGCCGATGATTCCACCGGCTCACAAACCACACCAAACTGTTCTTTTTTCTGGATGAAATGGGACCTCCTAAATCTCTCTATCGAGCGGCTTCAGTTCTTGCACGCTTCCGTCAGTCCGAGTTGCAGCGAACTACGCCGCATCGACTCTCCACAGTCTTCGTGAACCCTCTCATGGTATTTTCTTCAGTGCGTGCTGGACGTGGTCTATTTAACAAAAATTAATTTGTACCGAATCCTCAATTCCTAAAATGTACTAAATGAGCCTAATAGACTATATTTTTTCATTTCTTAAGCCTTGCCTTGGAGGCACGGTTAGTCAACTCAAGTCTAGTGCTGCCTTCTTACTATCAGAATAGATAGTCACTTCTGGCTGCACTCTGGAGCAGTAAATCTAGCGTTTTCTTAACAACAACCTGTGAAATAGTCTGTCGTCAGGAAATCTGAAACTGAAGTTGATACAAAAGTCCTGACAATTTAAGAAAATAAGCTGCTTCATGATGATAAAAAGACGTCAGAAAAGCTTCGGAACGATATCTTTAAAACTAAGGAACACATTTAACACTATTCTTAATAATTTTATTTTTTGTTGGGCTAGTTAATACTTTCCCCTTGATAAATTCTTCAGCATTATTTTGTTTGTTTTAAGCAATTAATTTTGTCAATTCATTCAAAAAATGTTGGCGTAAATGCAAATTAATGTTTTCTTTAATCAAAAGTGAGCAACGCTGACACACACATCACTGTTTACGTTCCACAAGCACTAACATCCAAACAGCACCTCACTAGTGGCGCACTAACACACGCACAGCATCTGAACATCATGAAAAAGTTTTCTAATCTGCATATGTAAATAGATTTGCAGTAATTATGCAGCACACACACAAAACATCCACCCACAAGCGCATGCCACATGCCACATGCCACTACTTAATGCCACCATCAACAAGTTGTTGTTGTTGCCATTGTTGTCCAGCAACGCTTCGACACATACTTACATACATACCCTATGTAGCGCCATTGTGTCGAATGTGTCAAATTAACTCAACATTTCCTTTGCTTTCTTTGTCAATTTGATTTGCCATTGCAGGACTTCAAGGAGTTCACCGATGCCGAGGGTGTAATTTCGCTTCCAACGTCGGACTTCCACAAACCCGTTTGCCTGGAGATGCGTATGGCCGCCAATCAGGCGAACCGACAACTGCGCGCCAATCAATATGGTTTGCTGGCCCCACCTACGCACATGGCCGGTCAATTGATGCCCACGTCACAGCCACAGCTGGTCGGCGGGCTAGCTGCCACGACTGGCGACGCGCATGCCGAAGTCATTTTCTCGATTGGCGGTGGTGGTGGTGGCGTCGGCGTTCTGCGTACACCACGCCATCTGCCCCACCACACTGCCACTGGCCTTGCGCCAATTGCATCGCAATCATCATCCACCTCGTCATCGTATGGCACCACTACGTCCACGACGATTGCGCTGCCACTGGACACACCATTTCGTTACCCACCTTTCATCACCAGCTGCAGCAATAATAATTTCAATTATAACTTTAATAATAATTTCAATACAACATCGGTGGGTGCGTGTCCGGGTCTATCAATGGCCACCGGTAATGTTGCGCTGACATTGGGTAGCAATTTGAATAACAACTTCAATGTCAATATAAACAATAATAACAATGCCGATTTGGCGAGCGTCGATAGTTCGGACACGTATGCCAGCTGCCAAACACATCCATTTCATTCACAAGGTGATCTCACTGCCGATTTGGCCGACGAAGCGTGCGCGCTGGACATTGACATGGATAATTTGTATATAAATCCATTGGAGAAGGAGACGACAACCTCGACCGGCACAACCGGCTACATCGTTGGACTGCCACCGACCGGGGCTAGCGGCTTGACAGCGTTGGGACTGGCGCGTTCGCAGGTTAAGAAGAGCGCATCTGGCGATACGGCACTGCGTAATTTGGCCGCTGGCGGTCTGAGTCCTATGGATGAGATATATCAAAATTTCGAAGTGCAAGAGCGTGGTAGTCGCGTCAGTCTCAATGAGAATCCAGTGCCAAAACATCGTAAGACGCGTTTCCAAAGCTTCACTTCGATGCCAAGCGGCGCCGGTGCAACGAATAAGCCGCGTGCGCGTTTCGAAGAGGTCAAAATCATACAGGACGGTGTGAGCGGTAGCCACGAAAGTAGTCCGGCCAGCAGCGGGAGTAAAAAGAAACGTTCCTCTTTTATGCCCGGTAAAAGTTTAGCCACTGCCACCAAGCTGATCAATCAGCATCTGTTCGGTATACAGAATGTTGGACAAAAAGGTATGACGAAGCACCCAATACTTCAAATATTTATCTAGATTCTATAATACTTTGTCACATTATCGTTGCAGCGAAATTCGAAAGTAAACATTCCTCCTCGATAGACTCTATCGATGCCTCACCAAATCTCGAACAACATCGCCGCTCCAAATCGATACTCAAAAACAAGTCGGATATCTCGCGCGTACTTGCCGACCCGGAGAGTGAGCGTCTACTCGCCGACAATATGTCGGGTTCGGGTGTTTCCGACAACGGCACTGTCATGGTATTTATTAAAATTACTAAGTGAATATGTATATCTACGGTACAACTAATCGAAATTCAGTTTTGCTTGCAGGGCGAATCTGGCAGCGATTACTCACCGAATAAATTACCTCACTCAATTTTAGCCAAGTCTATTTCCCCACCACCATTACGGCATCGCATGTTGATACAGCAACGTTCCGGACCGGCGACCCTACAATCGCGTCCAACCAAATTTCAAACACCACGTTATCCCGAGGAGCAAGCGCTACGTCAAGTCAAACCGATGCTGGCGCGTGCTTCGGCCACGTCGCATATGTCCGGCGACAGTCGTTACGATTCGACTAATAGAGATAGCAGTTTAGGTAAATAAACGTCCGAAGTTTACCAATACGAACACTGGTAAAGTTACAGCGCAAAATTTACCGTTATTTGTGTTCTTTTAAAAAGAAAAAAATCACATTTGTGTATTTACTTGTTACCATTAACCAGTCATTTTCGAAGCCGCATTATAAATCCTTATAAAACTCATCAATATACATTCATCATGTCGAGTCTCCATTGTGCACAAGGGGCAACACCGCATGTTAGCCATTGTTAGCCGTATTCGCATTCCGAATTGAAGTCGTTCGTCGGTATGAAAAATTCCAAATTCTACCGCTTTTAGTACAACGCTAAACTAAGAGTTGTAGTCTTTTTTTTTTTTTTGCAAATCACTTCAATACACAAAGCTTCGGTACGATTTGGCTTAAAAAGTATATGTTTCAAGTTCAAAAGCACCAATTCGCACTTAAAGCTTAAAAGCACGAAGAGCATCTTTTATTTTTGAATTATTTTATGTAAATATATATAGCTAATGAAAATATGAAATATAAGTATGTATATTCTTGAGATAAATAACAGATTGGTTAGACAATAATTAACCTCAAAATTTAATGTGGAAGAATTAAAAAAAAAGACATATACAAAACTCTATACTTATTCAAATACTCGAGGTAAAAATTGGACATCAGGATATATTTAATATGTTGTAATAATTTATAAGAATCACAAAATTGTTGTTCTCCACTACAAGCTTTGATCTATTAATCTACTCTATTTCTAATTCTCTTCTTCTCTGATCCGAATCTTGGTAATATTACTAATTCTCAAGCAATGAGGTCCAAAAGTATAAGTATGATCCAACAGTTAGAGAATGTATAATTCGCTGATTACTATTCATCAAAAGATATCGATAATACTCGTACCATAGAGTCAAGTAAAACGGAATGAATGCTCAGAGCCTTTACTTTCACTAAACAACTACGCCTTTCTTATCCAATTCAAGGGGTTACATGGGAGTTACAGCCTTCTTAAACAATTTTTTCAATATAATAAATTAAATATTTTATTAGAATTTTTTATTGTTACAAATTTCATGAAGATCGGTTGAGTAGTTCTCGAGAAATCTTATCAACCGACTTCCAAAACAAACTTTCGAGAAAACGCGTTTAAAGACGGCGCTCCTAACCTAGCTAGCCTCGAGCACACAAGTTCTCGGATCAATTTAGGACAATATTCTAGAGATGTTGTAGAATTTAATAAGACAATAAAAAAATCGATTTTTTGAAACCCCTAAACCCATGTAACCCCTGTAAGGCTGGTATGGTCTTCAGTACCTTCAGTGAATTTTCATTTTTTCCAATAAATAATATTGATATCCTCTGCTATCTCTCTGACGCCCATACGACGATTTTCAAGTACTACTTCTTTAACTTTTTCGGAGTCCTCGTTATTAACAGAAGTGAATGGACGACATAAGCAAATTGTTGATGACTTCACGACCTTCACTGAATGCTTTGTGCCACTCAAGTACTTAAATTCGCGATAATGTAGACTCCCCAAAATACTTTTACAATATTTTCAATGATAACGTAGCCACAAAATGTCAAGCAAACTCGGTGTTCAATGGTTTTCGTTGGTGAAAATCGCCAGTCCAACGTTTCCCGTCGTTTAAAAAAGCTTTACCAATTGATACACTTCAGATGAACATAAAAAAGAAGGTTGTACCGAGATAGGAAAGAAATTTTTTACCGATTCGGTTTGCACGCGTATTTTAAATGAATAGGATGCCATGTTTTGAAGAATGTGTTTAATATCTTTATATATTTTTATAAGCACTTTTTGGGATGCCCTTCAGCTTCTTCAGGGAATTTTGTTTTATCTCTTCGATCGACTGAAAACGACTTCCATCCCGAGGATTGTTAACTTTTTTGCATGTCAAACTCATAAACCCATGTCTCATCGGCAATTATAATGCTCTCCATGAATGTGAGATCGGAATTCGCTTCATCTAGCGTGTCCAAAGAGACCTGTTACGGTAATATTTTTGGAAAAAAAAGTCAGCTTTATCAGGACGAGTCGAGCAAGAAGACGTTTCATACCCATTTTGGTGGATAAATCATTCAAACGGACTTGCGAGAGATGTCGAGCTCCCTTGCCATTTCTCTAACATTTGCCTGACGTTTTTCAAGCACCATATCCTTCACTTTTGTCATATTTTCATCAGTTGAAGAAGTCGAAGGTCGTCCAGAACGAGGCAAGTCTTCGACGATCTCTCGACCATTTTAGAATGCTTTATACCACTCGTAGATTTGTGGTTTTGATATAACCGAAACGCCTTTTCCAACATACGCAATGATTCTGCCAATGAAACTTTGTTAGAAATACAACATTTGAGTTATATTAAATTACAAAAATTAAAGTAAAAATAATTTGATAATTGAATTTCAAAAATTTTAAGGTTTCTCATCTTCCTCCTTCCGACCTCAGATCACCCGTAAATTAGTTTTCCATTTTTGTTACCACAACAGGCCAAATAGGCGTATTTGAGACCGGTGGCGCAGTTTATTGACGGGTCGGTAGACTCCGGTTCAAATTCTATTTTGGACCCAAGAGTTTAGGACAGAAATTATAGTATGTAATAGAATAGATAGTTCAAAATAAGAACGAGGAAATTTCTTATTCATATACTGATCGACTACTTACCACGGTTTGAACCACGTGTATACTAATGTACATACTTTCACTATTATATAGAAGTATTCACAATTCACATTACACAAATATATACTTGTATATGTATATTGTCCTCTAAACTGAAAAATAACGTATCATCAGCCTTCATAACTTTACAAGCGAAGGAAAAACTATACAACAGAAACCACTCATATTGAAACAAAATTTTAGTTTTGGTTATAAAATGGTTACATATTGTTTATATATGACAGTGGAAGCTTAAAATTTTATGCTGCGTGTATATATGTAACAATGAATGTGATTCACTTGACAATAGAAAACTCAATTTCGAATTTTTTGATGATACGTTATTTTGCATTTTAGGTGACGATATGTATATTACATTAAATTTATTGACCAGGCTTAAAATAATATTTTTATGATTCTTTATCCGCGCTTTAGACTCGGAGACCACTTTCACATCCAACGTGAATATACGCAGCGATCTCGGTGATGGTGGTGCGACAGTAAGCAACGGCGAAGCAGGCGGTTCAAGCGATGAAAATCGTTCGCTACTACAACGTGGCAACTCTGATGAGCAGAATGAGCGAGATGACGGTGCTGGCGGTGATGCTGGCGCCACGTAGCAATTACTGAAAAAGCCAAAGAGCGAATAATAACGCCTACTTTCCGCTCCCTCCGACAGTGACAGTGATAGTGAATAAAACGCTTAGCAGCCAGCGATTATGCATGCAAAACAAAAGTAAAAACAAAAACAAACAAACAAAAAGTAAAACTTATATTACATTTTATATTATAATTAAAATTCATATACACACAAGTATATACACATAGAAACATACAAACATTTACTTATACATACATACATGCATATGTACATATGTAAGAGTAATGTTTGAAACGGCATGTGAAATGAAAAGCAATGAACTCTAACTCTAGCATTTAAGTGGAGTAAAAGTTATTTAGAACGTACATACATACTTACATACATACATTAAACTAAGCAGATTCACCTACAAGGAGGCACAACGCTGTATATAAAAATGCTAAAGGCAAAATCCAAAATATATATATTATATTAGCTAATATTCGCAGCAGTGAGCGAGTGCTTTGCAGCAATTGAAGATTAAATGCATTAAAATTTCGAATTATTTTACATACATACAAACATATGACTCATGTATAAAAAATTCCCTTGGTCGGCTCACAAGAAAGCAAAAATTCAAAAAATATATTATTCAAAAAAAAATAGCTCCATTTTTATACAATAACTTCAGAATAGAACAATATTTACCAAAAATCGCTTTTTACCTGCATACATACATACATATAAATATATATACATATATACCTATATACTCAGATTCGAAATTCATATATGTACATACATGCATAATATGTGTACATAGTATGTTATATTAGCGCAAATGCATATTTATGTATATACATTCACCAATATACACGCATACATATTTACATAGATTAGCAATAAAAAGTGCTTAAATAATTTTTGATCGAAATTTTGAAAAAAAATCTGTATAAAAAATCTCCTGCCTCATGCACATTTGTACAACTATGACACACACATACACAACTTAGCTTACTAAAGCCGTGTTAAATAATCTTTAAGGGAATAGTAACGCAAACAATCCAAATTCACATTCGCGAGCATAAAAAATGCACTACATTAAAATTTTATGTTCAAGTATTTATATAAAAAACTTAAAGTATGTATGTTTTTATTAATTTCTGTTCAATTAAGCTATAATATACATATGTAGTATGCAGCTTTTACTGGACTATTTGATTGTGGGAATTTTAAGCTTTTTAATTTTATTGAATCATCCATCTGATCAAATTTGACCCGGACTGACAATTTCCAGCTATTTCGATATATTTGTTATAGACACGGCTGAAAGCTACCTTGAGTGCTTTTAACGAATTTATTAAATAATCCATCTGATCAAATTTGACCCGGACTGACAATTTCCAACAATTTCGATATACTTCTTATAGACACTGCTGGAAGTTATCTTGACTGCTTTCAACGAATTTAGTATATAATCCATCTGATCTTATTTGACCCGGACTGACAATTTTCAACAATTTCGATATAAAAGTATTTGTTATAAGCCACAGCCGGAAGCTGCCTTGATTGCCTTCAACAAGTGAAATTTATTAACTTTAATGGACTCATTGCGCGCTTCAAGAAGCATATTTTTCAGTTTCGGAAAAAAATCTCAGGAAGCTTAATCGGGCGAGCACGTTGGCAGAGCGATCACTCTTGTTTCATATTTGGCTAAAAAGTCAGTTACAATCATGCAATAGAACGGCGTATTGTCATGGTGAAAAATCCATGAATTTTCTGCCCACAAGTCCGGTCGTTTATGATGAATTGCTTCACGTAGGCCCCTCAAAACGGTCAAGTAGTATTTCACAATTTAACCCTGTGAAACGCATTCATAGTAAACCATACCACGGCAATAAAACAAAACGATAAGTATCAACTTGCTTTTTATACCGACTTTTATGTTATATTTCGGTTTCGACTAATTTTTGGAGCGACATTGGCTTGGACAGTTTCGACGACATATAAAAATCCATAAACCCACGTTTCGTCAGCAATAGTGATGCATTTGACAAAGGTAGGGTTCTCAACTACGACGTCATATCTTTTGCGACTTCTCCACAAAGTCGTTTTTGCCAAAACTTCAGTTCTTTTGTTATGAGTATAGAATTAACGCGGTTCATACACAAAACATTAACCAAAATGTGTTAAGTCGATTCATGACAGATGTGAAGATCCTGTAAAATGAGTTTCAAGCACTGTTTCTGTAACTTATTTTTGACGTTAACGTCATTAACAGAAGTGGATGGACGACTCGTATGAGGCAAGATTTCGGTGTCTTTTAGACCTTCACTTCTGCTACTCGCATAGTTGTGTTCGAATTAAAGTAATCTTCTCGAAACAGTTCTCCAAAATTTTCAACGTTTCTGTAGACGCGATTTTTTCAGGAATACAAAATATTAAGCAAACTCGCTGTTTAATTTTTTCGCCATGGTCAAATTCTATTATATTATACGCGCAGTCTAAACGCGAAAGTCCAGATCACATTTGCTCAGAAGGTATATCATAAATGGATTAAGAATTCGGTTTTCTCAAATATTCTTCAATTAAGATTTTTTAAAATTTTTTGGGGTCAAGAAGTCTTCATAGGATAAGAGCAGTTATTATGAGCACCGCTTTCCGTACAAAATGAAGCACATAACCATTAAATTATGATTTCGTCTAAAAATGCTAACGACTCCACCGTCTTTGATTAGAGAATTCTGTATTAAAATAATGTTCAGCATTTCAAATTTCTAAGAACATATTAAAGTTATATGCTAGGGTACAGTCAACCAAATATACAGTATTATTACATTTATTATTTTTAGGGTTCCAAAATAGATTTCAGATAAATACAAATGTACCGAAACCGATCTTCTATGCTTTTTTCAATCCACACACTCGTATGTACATATATCTCTATATTCGGGGATATTCGATGTGAGTGAGTTAGTTCTACAATAACACTACTCAACAAATGTGAAGGAAAAATGTTCGACTATTGTGCTAAGAGGTCTGTTGGGTATTTTAGGTGTTCTGATTACGAATTTGTGTGAAAAAATTCCCCACCACGTACAACTATTTTTGTCATTTTAATAAATGGTGGTGGTTTGACCAGCACACCCCTTGACTACAACACACAAAATTTTAAGGGTTAAGAATTTATGTTTTAGTCACACAGTTAAACAGCCTCTAACATCTTCTTTATTGACGTAGACACCGCCTAGGTGGTTACAGGTGTGCCTCAAATATCACAGTCGCTAAATGACTGTAAACTAGAGTAATTAATCTTTGAAAAAACGATCTCTACTAACTTGATTAACATGTTTCATACAATATTTTCATAACATTTGACTTCTTAGATTTAAAAGAGTGTTTCACTTTAGCCTAAACAACATTTCCTTCGAAATAAACTTTTGTTAAGGCTCTCTTCTACGATATTTCCTCCCTAAATGCGAACATTTCTTACCACAGTATCTCTTACGAAAGTGATCTCAAGCTTGGATCCAATTTTTTTTGTAGCTTATATTCTTTCTATTTTCCAACAAATATTATTTTTTTGAAAAAGTTAGGTTATATTAATGATATTATAAGCTTCCCAGCACTACAGCTAGCGTCTAAGGTATAGTATATGTATTTTCCTTTATTTACACCTCTTACGCGGTTATAGCCGAGTTATACTTGTATGTATTAGTTCCAAGTACTTATGTTATGTGTATGAATGGAGGCATAAATATAAAGTTGGTTCTGAAAGAGCAAAGAAGTTACGGCATCTTTTTTTAATAATGACAGAGGGACCCGAATAAAGCATTAACAAAAATTGAACCTGAGAATATAAGTTTAAAAACCGGTTATATATCTGTTTGTAACCAGAGTGAAACTGGTAAATTTTTAACACAAATCTGACAAAGGCCTTCTATTAGATGGATCAATATATGTATAAAAGCCGCAATTTCTTGTATAGAAAAAATGCAGTTGGCTGCCTCGTTCGGATTCAGTTGCATGCTAAGTAGTATTAGAATAAACGATAGCTTGTTAATTTCACTGAAAGAAAAACCTACGCGCTATAACATAAGCTTCAATTACTGCTCGATTGAGAAGAAAACCAAATTAATTTCGAGTCAAAGTATTATAACCTCTATATACATTATTTAAGTTAAAAAAGTATAAAGAAGTCTTGAAGGGAAAGATGCCACTTTTTAAAGTATATGTATGTAATATATATGCATACATAAATATGTATAAAAACATATAAAAATACACACGAAAGCAATACAAAATACATATGGATTATAAAAATAATGAATGTTCTAGTAAAAGGTTAGAGAAAGGCGTGAGCAAAGCATTGAAAATACTCGAACTGTATGCAAATTTCTGTTGTATATAAGCGCTTATACATTTACAAACATATATATATTTAACCTGCTGAACATTGTTAAAATCAAAATTTAATATTTGCATACAGTTTTTGCAACAAAAAAATTATTTTTATTTCACTTTTTCTTAAAAGAGTATAAAAACTCTTTGCGGTCTGATTATGTTAAAAAAAGCTTACGAATTTCTGTATTAACCTTAATGCCGCATATGATATTACTTAGTTATAAATATATGTATTTGTATACTATTACATACACACAATTATATGTACAATTTTTGGTAGATTTTAATGGCGACGTTATTATAGTTAGTTAAGAATGTAGAGAAATTGTTGGATGGCTTTTATCTGTGATTCATTATTTACAAATATTACCGTTATACACACAAATATGAGTACACTTACAACCCGAGGCTGCTACATAAGTAAACGGGCGAGAGTAAGAGCAAATTTATAGAGTTTTCTATTATTTATTACGGTTACAAAAAATATGTTTGCTGTGAACATATGATTTTTTATGAGAAATTGATGAGCTGCTTTTGCTGTGTTACTATGTGTATTTATGAAGGAGCTCACAATCTAGTAAAAAAAAATTAAAAAAATAAATTTAATTGTTTTTTATTTACAAATTTATTAGAAATTTATATTTGCATGTTTTATTAACGATTTTTATTTTTTACATTTAAATATATGTATTTTCATAATAAAAACCAAGTAACTCAGAAGTGCTTAATACAGAGATTATGGGGTCATACATAATTCGAATAAGCTAAAAAAAATGTTTTGGTTATTATGATGATTAATATAATGTTTCTTGCACGCAAAAATTTCTGGCAAAAATTTTTATTGTTTTTTTTCAACAAAAAGGTGAAAATTGGAAAAAATATTGAACAATTAAAAAAAAATCAATAAATAGACGAAATAAATTTAAAATGAAATTTAAATAATTCAATACCCCATGATATGGTTTTCAATAAAAAAAAGTTGAAAAAAAGTTTTTCAAAAAAAAATTAAAATATATACCATATTTTATTTTTCAAGCAAAATACTGTTTTCGCATTCAAATAATTCTTTTGGCGAGTTTTTAATACTATAATTTTCAAAGTTTTACAGACTTTTTAAACAAAAAAAATTAAATTTTGACAAAATTAAACTAATAATTTGCAATAAATTAACTAATGAAATTAGAAAAATCCATGACATGTACTGGTTTTTATTAAAATGTTTTTGAAAAAAAATAATTTTTCAAAAAAATTATATTTTATTTTTTTAATTTAATTTTATTGTATTTATACATTTTTCTAAATTTTACAAACATATTTGGTTTTATTTTCAAGAAAAAGTACTCTTTTTACCTTTAAATAATTCTTTTGGCGGAATTTTTTTTAACAAACAAGTGAACATTTTTCAAAATATTGAATCAAATTTGAAAGTAAATTTTCAATAAATATTTTAAAAAAATTCAAAATGAAATTTAAAAAATGCAATATCCCATGGTCCGGTTTTTATTTTAAAGAAATTTTAAATTATTATAAATTAAAATCAAAAAATTAATATTGGGAAATGGCAGTTGTTTGTCAAATAAATCCAATACTATCCGTCTTATCATAAATTTAAAAATATTTTAACTTTTTAAGCCATGCAAACTTTAAATTACTGATTGTGAATTTAAAGTGTGTATGACTTAAAATATTTTGCTTTAAGCATTTAAAGTTAGGCGGGTTCAAAAAAAATATAATTTTTTATTTAATTTTATTTTTAATTATTATATTTATAATTTATTTTTTTTTTATTTATTATATTATTTTTTTAGTAAATTTAAGTTTATTTTACTTTCGATTATTTAATTTTTTTAACTTAATTAATTTAATTTTTTTATTTTATTTCACTTTACTTGTATATTTATTTTGTTTTATTTTATTTTTATTAATTCATTGTATTTTATTTATATTGCATTTTTTAGACTATTGTTTTTAATGTATTTTTACATTTTTTTCAATTCAATTTAATTTTTCTCTTTTCATTTTGTTTAATTTAATTTGGATTCATTTTATTTAATTTTATTTCTTATTTTAAGTTATTATATTTCCTATTTTATTTATATATTATACTAGGAGTGATAACCGAAGCTGATTTTAGCCGCCTCAAGAAATTTTTATTTTTTTGTTATTTTTATCTTTTTTTTTAACTCATTATATTTTTTATTTTAATTTATATTTTTCTTATTTATTTTTACCTAACTTTATTACACATTACTTTTATTTTTTATTCATTACATCTTAAATTTTTATTTTGTTTTCTTTCTTTTCAATTTATTTAATTCAGATTTATTTTATGTATTTTCTTTAATTTTATTTTTTTAATTTAATTTTATTGTATTTATATATTTTTCTAAATTTTACAAACATATTTGAATTTTTATCCATTATATTTAATTTTTATATTTAGTTTTCTAACTTTTCTTTTTATTTTATTTTATTTTATTTATTTTTTTATTTACTTTATTTTTTATAATTTTTTTCTATTTATTAATTTTTTGTTATATATTTTGTTTATATAAAAATTTTTTGGCACAAAACACCTATACAGTACCTTGAAAATGTGACAAATATGCAAAAAGCTTACATACCTACATACATACATACATACATCTCTAGCTGTATATAAATAGAATAATCGCTAGCACCTCTCATATTTACACAGCCGCTTACATAAAAAGCTACGATTAGATAAATCAGCATAAGCAGAAAATAAATCAATGAAAAAATGCAAAAAAAAAAATTTATTGAGGAAAATATTTACCAAAATTTGTAAGCTTATTTACATAAAGAATATATATAAATATACATACATAGGCAAATTTACAAAAAAATTCGTATGGATTCTAAAACACTACAACAATTGCAGCCACAACGCAGTTTTTTGCTTTCGAACTATTGCAACTAGAAGCAAATAAATGAGATTAAAAAACAAAAAAAAAAAACAAAATGCACAACAACAACTGAAACAGATTGACAGGCAGACATACAAACAAGCAGACAGACGAAATTTAATACAAATTAAACGCATTTATTACTAAAATATTGTCCAATAAACCGAAATAAAGCAAAAACAAAAACATTAACTTTGGGAAAAAGCTAAAAACAAAGCGAAATAAGATGAAACACTAGAAATTTATATAAAGTTGTTAAAGTTTTCAAGATTAATTGAATATAAAACACACACACACATACACAAACACACTACAAAATTAATATAAATATATAATTCTTAAGCTCTTGTGTAATAAATTTATTAACTGCAATAAACCTGCATACATCAAAGACGAAACTACGGAAAATATTTAAAACAAAAAAAGAAACTTAAAATTGAAAGTAATATATACATATATATGAAAAAATAAAATTATTGAGTGTACAGTAAAAAGCCATTGAAAGCATGCGTTATTTAGCCTCTTAGAAACATATCAATGAAGTGAACGAATACAATTTATAAATATGTTGTTTAAATAATTGTGTGTCAAGCATAGAAAAACCGGAACCTAACGCTACACGGAAACACCCTTCATGTTAACTTGAATACATACATACATACATACACATATGTACATAAATTTGCTTAAACACAAACCTGTAGGTAAATTCTGAAGTAGATCCTGCACTTCTTTGATTTTGAGCGCTGGTTTTCATAGGAAAATTCTTATGGGACTACAAACCTTTCAAATTAACTTTTGATTTCATTGATCAATTAGAATTGAATTTTGCCAAATATTTTTGAATTCAAAAAATTTCTTAAAAATTCACACTTACGAGATTTCGGAAACCAATTATGCTTGAAAACTTATTAATTGTACCATTAGAGCTTAAAGTGTCTAATTTTACATAAGTGCTTTTAGGAGTAAAATACATTTTTTTGGGACTTTGTGGTTGCTATATATATTTTTTGAATTGTCAATTGTTTTCCAAATTTTAAAAAATTTTAAGAAAAGAAATCGTTTTCCAAAATTATACTAGCAACTCTCCAATGTAAAAAATAATTAAGGAAAAATTATTTAATTTCTTCAAAAGAAGAGAAGAGAGAGAGAGATAATTCCCTCTCATCTTCATCTCTAAAGTTGCAAACTGTTTTTTCACAACGCAAACGTGATAAAAAGAACAATAATTCTTACAAATTATTTACATTTTCAAAAGTATTCGAAGTATTGTTCTATTCGATATTTTGCGCTTTGATTAATTAATTTGCTCAAATTTCGCATAATCGACGAATAATTTTGAATAGTTTTGGATGCCCTTGATCACATATTTGAAATCCAGAATGCACATAATGATCGAAAAAGTAGTAAAAATTTTCGATTTTTGACAAAACATGGCTTACCACAAAAAGAAAGTCGAGTTTATAAACAAATTTTCTCTTCAAAATGTTTCAAAAAAGTTTGCATTTTTATCGAAAATATTATTTCTGCGATCATTATCTAATAAATATATCTATGATCTAAGGACGTGAGAAAATTTGAAGTCGGTCCAGCCTTTTTGGAAAACAATCTTGCCCAACAACTCTGAAATAGCCTTTCAAGAAAACGCTCTTGAAGTTTTGGGGCCGATTAAATTTAGTCCAAAAAAATTTTAGAAATACGCTCATATCTCCGAAACTAATTGCCGGATCAACATTCAATTTTCGGAGAATTTTGGATTTTTTGAAATTCAAAAGTGGATATATCCCCGTGACAGGGCAACTTGTCGAGTTGGAAATAAAACCTTTATAATTTAACACATTTACCGATATATTATCGAACAGACAAAAATTAATCGAGTCACTTCTGAAGTTCCAAATGACGAAACTTCCAATTTTCGGAGAATATTTAAAAATATATATTGTGAATATATCGCTCCGAAAATTATCGATATATTATCGATCAGATAAAAATCAATCGAGTCACTTCTGAAGTTCCAAACGATGTAAACGTCAAACTTACGAAGAATATTTGCAAATATAAGCACATTCGATATAAATATACGCAAAAACAAAAATCTTTTTTTTTTCAATTCAAAAGTGGATATATCGCAAAGACATAACATTGTGTTTTTGAAACAAAACTTTATGACTTACCACATTTATCGATATATTCTCGATTAAACAAAATTAATCGTGTCACTTCTGAATTTCCAAACGACTTAAGCATCAAATTTTCGGACATGCAATGCAAAAATCAGTCTTTTTCAAAATATATGCATTCGATAATTATGCAAAAACCAAAATCGATTTTTTTTTAATTCAAAAATGGATTTATCACTCCGACAAGGCAACTAAAACGTTGCGTTTTCGAAATGAAGCCTCTAAAATGTATCACAATTATCGATATATATTATCGATAAGACAAATTTTAATCGATTCACATCTGAAGAATAAATATTTTTTTTTTTTTAATTATTAAAATTTCTTGTAATAATTAGTTGAGTATAAAGTTTCTAATAAATTATAATATTTCCAGAAAATATTTTCATATAAATACGGCAACATTCCAGAAATATTTTTTAAGCATTGAAATTCAACATATTTATATGTAAATAAGGCACCGTGTTGAATATGAAAAATGGTACTAAATATATTTTTTACCTATCTATAACTTTTAGAACTCAAATAGACACCAAAATATAGCAATAACTCAAATTACATATATACATACATACATTTACATATACATATGTACAAAATTAATAAGCCGTTCATTCATATTTTTCGAAAACTCAAAAATTTTTCAGATTTCATTCACATAATACAAATTTATAATTGCAAACGATTTTGCTCAGGATCACATAAATTAAACTATTTACATAATACATGCACAAACACACACACACCACATCCACATTCGTATACTAGCAGTTAGGATATTTGTATGTATATGTACTTTTAGAATATAGTCAAATTAACGCTTATTATGTTTCATTCAAGCTGAAAATGTTAAAGCAAAATCGTTCAACTGTAATTGCATTCAATTCGTGGTATAGTAACAAAATAATAAAAAAGTAACAACAAAAACAAAAACATTAAAACATTCAATTGTACGTATGTAGTTTGTATATTATTGTCCTTATAAGCCATGTGCGAACCGTTAGTTTATAAGTAACAAATGATATGTTATTAATTAAACAATTAATATAAAATTGATAAAGAGACATGTGAACAAATTATCATAAGCAAAAACAAAAACAAAAATAACAAAACTTGAAAAAATTAAAAGAAAACGAAATTGAATTGAAAGAAATAAAAAAATATAAATCGAAATCATTTGTTGTTTTACTGGAAAAGTTAAAGGCCTTAGAGCGAATGCCATGGGTGTAAGAATAATTTAAGGATGTAGCGAAAAGCCTGGTTGTGAGTTCATGGGTCTATAATTATAAAAGATGCGTTCCAAACTAAACAGGAATCTAGCGCCAACTGGTGGCGCCATCTATATGTCGACTGGTGCGTTAAAATCTGCAATCTTTATCGATTGTCCATGAGTGATTTCATGATATCTCACTAACAAGTTTATGGCGATGTTTGTCTATCCCATAACAAAGTGCACAAGTGGTTTCAAAATTTTCAAAGTGGTCGAAAGGGGCCGTGAGGACATAAATGACGAACAACATGTGGGCCAATCAAAAGCCGTGACCACCGGAAATGCTATCGAAACTGTGTGTGAATTCATCAAAAATCAGTCGAAATCATCATTGAAATTCATGGAAATGGAATTGAACATCTCCAAAACATCGATTTATCGCGTTTTGACCGAACATTTGGGCTTACGAAAGGTGTGTACACGGTTTGTTCCGCACAAAATGACTGATGACCAAAAATTGCTCAGAATCCAACGTTCGAAGAACGATTATTTGAGCAAAAATCACATTTTAACCATTAACCAATCCCCATATTCACCTGATATGGCACCGTGCGACTTCTTTCTTTTCGGAAAAATGCATTTGCCATGAAAGGAAAGCGTTATGCAGACATAGAGGCCATTCAAAGGGCTTGCATCGGCCAACGAGCTAAAACACTCGTTCGACATGCCTTTGGACCGTGCATAAAGCTGTATTGAAGCAGAAGGAGACTATTTTGAATAAAATAAATTGATTTTGCCGAAAAAACCATTTGTTCTGTTTTTTTTTTTAAGTCCTGTTTACTTTGGAACCCACCTTGTATTGGTGCACTTTGCCAAGACTTTGGCATATCTGGATTATTATGAAATTATCTGCTCACCGAAGTGTTCTCCCTATAAATTCATTGATTGATACGATGTGTGGGAAGTGGTACCGCGTTGTTGAAACTAAGTATTAAATATTAAATTACGAGCCTCAATTTCAGACATCAAATAGTCGGTTATAATGGCGCAGTACCCGTCGCCATTGACGGTTAAGTTCTCACCGACATCATGTTTGAAGAAATATGAAACGATGACACCACCGGCCCTCAAACCATAACAAACCGTTGTTGTTTCCGGATGAAATGGCAACTCTTGAATCTCTTCGTCCTAAATGCAGCAATTTTGCTTGTTTACATACCCTTTGAGCCAGGAATGCGTCTCATCGTTGAACAAATTTGGATCAAAAATGTCGGATCTTCTTGTAACTTTTCAAGAGCCCATAGAGCGAAGCTATGTCGCTTGGCAAGATTAAGCGGCTACAGTTCTTTCACAAGCTGTATTTTGTAAGCTTTCAATTTAAGATTTCGTCGTAAAATAGGCAAGTCGTTTCATACGTCAGTCCAAGTAGCTGTGAACGTCGCCAAATCGGCTCTCTATGGTCTTTTCTCAGCTACGGCTACTATATTTTCTGCGAGCTGGACGTGGCCTATTCGGTCCAATATTATCAAATAATGAGTGCAGGGTCTCATAATGGGTGATAGTCTTGCGAATAGTACGCTCAGTAGTGCGACTATATTGACCACAAGTTGAGCGAAGTGCGCGACACATGTTCTTTACTGAACGTGAATTTTCAAATTAAAGTTGAACGACTTGTAAACGTTGTTCAGGCATAAGTCTTTTCAAGATGAAATGCCAAGCAATACCGAACAAAAATATTATGACAGCTTGATTCGACTAACGCGTTATATGAAAAAAGTACCTCTTCTTGGCTCACCCGTTGTTTGAATTTCGCACAATCGATATAATTTCTCATTTGACCTCGCATTATTATACCCTGAACAGGGTATATTAAGTTTGTCACGAAGTTTGTAACACCCAGAAGGAATCGTCGGAGACCCTATAAAGTATATATATAAATGATCAGTATGTCGAGCTGAGTCGATTTACCCATGTCCGTCTGTCCGTCTGTCTGTATATATACGAACTAGTCTCTCAGTTTTTCAGATATCGTTTTGAAATTTTGCAAACATCATTTTCTCTTCAAGAAGCTGCTCATTTGTCGGAACGGCCGATATCGGACCACTATAACATATAGCTGCCATACAAACTGAACGATCGGAATCAAGTTCTTGTATGGAAAACTTTCACATTTGACAAGATATATTCACGAAATTTGGTATATGTTATTTTCTAAAGCAACAATGTAATCTCCAAAGAAATTGTTCCGATCGGTTAACTATAGCATATAGCTTCCATACAAACTGAACGATCGGAATCAAGTTCTTGTGTGGACAACTTTCACATTTGACAAGATATATTCACGAAATTTGATATATGTTATTTTCTATGGCAACAATGTAATCTCTAAAAAACTTGTTTAGAACGGATTACTATAGCATATAGCTTCCATACAAACTGAACACATAGTTACTAACAGAAATGCACCTGTGAAGGGTATTTAGCTTCGGTGTAACCGAAGTTAACGTTTTTTCTTGTTTTAATAATACTTTCTTGCCAATACTTGTATTACTCATACGATAATAATATTTATTAGTGTATCAGTATCGCATTTATAATTTGTTGTAATATAATTTAATAGTAGGTCTCAATATATTTACGAACATTTGGTTTTGACATAAAAATTTCTCGGATAGAATATGCAAATTTAATTGCACAAAAGTATTCGCAACTGACTTTAACCGGCTTTAACAATAGGAAGCTGATGCAGGTACTTGTAATCCCTTCGCTTAACATTGGGTTTCCAAGGTCGAAGCAAACATGTTCCAAGAATTCACCATAATAATATTACTAGTACAGGGTGTTCTTTTTATACATTTCAAATAAAGGTAGGAAAAAAATAGTGGCCAATATGGTCCAATATATATACCCTACAAAAACGAACTTGACCTGACACATAGCTACAAGAATTAAATCCATATGAATTTTAGTTAGCTCTAACCTTCAAAAGGAGACAGTTGTCGGATCATTAGTTTGTGAATTACATATATCACTATGAATGAAGCAACTTGTTATTGTGAAAAAATGGATAAAAAGGAATTTCGCTGTTTGATAAAATATTACTTTTTGAAGAGAAAAAATACAGTTGAAGCAAAAAATTCGGCTTGATGACTAGGTTCCTGACACAGCTCTAGGAATATCAAGCATCAAGGATTGGTATGCTAAGTTTAGACGTTTTCAAATGAGCACCGAAGACAGTGAGATCAATACTGGACGTCCAAATGAGTTTGTTATCGGCGAAAACATTAAAAAAAATCCACCAAATAATTTTGGATGACCTTAAAGTCAAGTTGTTCGATATATAACTCACCCTAAAGATATCAACTAAATGCATACATCATATCATTCACACTTCTGACCAAAAGCAATGACAAGCGTAATAAGCCCGATTTTTGCATTGATATGGGGCAATAGTTGAAACAAGACTGCATCGTTTCACTTCGAAGTACAGTCGCCAGCCATCCGCGTGCAGTCTGCCAACGATGAACCTGCTCCAAAGCGTGTAAAAACGCAACAGTTGGCTGGAAAGATTACGGCGTCTGTATTTTGAGATGCAAATGGAATAGTTTTTATTGACTACCTTGAAAAATAAAGGACCATCAACAGCGAATATTACATAGCATTATGGGACATTTAAAAAGAATAAATCGCCGAAAAACGGCAACATTTGAAGCAAAAGAAAATGCTGTTTCATCAAGGCAATGCAGCGTGTCAGAAGTCAGTGAAAACGATGACAAATTTGGCTTCGAATCGAAAGAGGTGATCGCCGAAACCGAGACCTATTTCGAAGCAAAGGGGAAATCGTACTACAAAAATGGGATCGAAAAGTTGAAGTGTCCCTATAATCCGTGTATCACTCTTTAAGGGAACTACTATATGTGGAATATAAAAAAAAAAAAAACAAATGTTGCCCAAAAAAGTGTTTCACTATAGTCAAAGGCTTAGACTTTGACCTGTTATATGTATACGAAAAATGTGAAAAAATATTATACTATATGGTAATATGCGTAATAAAAGTTTCGAGATTTGGTTAAAATTTTAGGCACTTTCATATTTTTCATGATACCCTTGGTAATAGTCCGTTTCCGTACATCACTGACTTTCCATGTATATCAAGGAACACAACTTGTCATTTTATTTCATTTTAATTTTTAATTCATTATAAATTCGTTATGCACACAAAAACATAAACAGCATGTTAATAATATGTAATAAGTTAACAAATTATGATAATTGAAAAGTAAACCTATAATCATAACAAAGGACAGGAAACTGTATAAAAAGCGCAAGCAAGCAGTGTAAAGACTCTGAAAGTGAATTCAATAGACGTGCCTGCACACAAAATTAATTTACGACTTTCGAATTACGGTAAATGTGTGTTCTCAAAATTTTTAAAATAATAAGTTCTTTTAATAAAAATCTCAACTTTTCAATCATTTAGCAAAAATTTTAAAAAGTTTGTGAAACAAGCATATTTATTAAGAAACACGAAAGGCGTAGTATTATTTGCTTGAAGGCGAAAATTGTCGAGTGCGTTTGAAGATCATTATGTAATTCATGAAAATGAAGCCTTTAATATTCAAAAATACACACATTAATGGATTATGGATTAATTAACCTTAGTATTTCACTATTATAGAATTATTTGGTTATTATGCAGTTAGAAGACCGAAAAAAGCGATTTTTCCACAATTTTTTATGAGAAACTTTTAAATTTATTAATCCAAAAATTTGTACACATATTATGGTATCTTTTAACTGTATTTTAAGATATAGAACTAGTAGAAATATTTATTTGGAAAAGAACTACAGCTGATCTCCTAGAGCTCCTCTCAAAAAAGACGTTTTGCGGTGATCACTATATCTCTAAACTGGATGTCGGAAATTAAAAAACCAAACAGATTTGTATAAACTTATAACAGATCTTGAAAGGAAAAATAAAGTTTTTTTTTTTGACAAAATGGAGGTTACTCAAAAAAATCGATTTTTGTCCAAAATTTCGGCCTTAAATTGTTTATAAAAAAATATTTATCGGTGAGAATATATTTTTTTATGGGTGAGAAAAAATCTTCGATTAATTACTAAAAAATATATATTTAAGAATCTCGTGTCAAAAATTTGAAACTTATCGGCTTAGCCGTTTTTGAGTAATGTTGGCTACCGACTTTGAAAACACCTTCTTGAGAAAAACGTGTTTAAAGTTTGGCCTTGTACTTCCAAGACCTCTAAAACGCCTATTCAAATTTGCGTGTAACTTCGAAAATATTAGCCGCAACGATATGAAATTTTTTATGTGTATTCTTAAATATATGTACATTAAGATAAAAAACCACGATTTTCAAATATATTGTACACTTTAGTGGATAAGCATATGGTTAACTGTTATTCCGTTATTATAGAATTAAATCACATCAAATCGCACTAAAATCATTGCTGTATTAATCAAAAAATATAGAAAATTTGACACGAAACTCGATTAGACTGCACTAAATGTAAGCGATTTTTTGTTAAAGGCTATGTGATCTCAGTCAGAAGTTCCCAGACCATGTATTATGACGTAACAGTTCTGTACATAACACACCATTTGAATAAAACCGAGAAAGAGCTGTGTTCAAATGCTAAATGATGTCATCCCATTTCAATTACGCATTCAAAGAACAATAAATACTATTTAAATGCCAATTTTCGAAAGCATTAATTAATATTATAAATTATAAATTTATATTTTTGTAGTTAATTGCTCACAATGATTCTGGAAAATAAGGAAGAACTATACAAACGCAACTACAACTCCATCAAAGTCTTGTTTCGGGTATCTTACACGTTGGGTGTAAATTTAACCGCGCCTGATAAATTCAAGGATTCGTTAAAAATGTAAGAACAGTCATTATAAAGAAGTAAAGAAGTGTTAAGTTCGAGTGTAACCCGAAACTAAACTTCATATTAAGCAAGAAATAACGTTAACTTCGGTTGTACCGAAGAATAATGCTAAAGCGGGTTGATTTACAGGGAGTCAAAAAAACGGAAAAATCGCGTATGCGGAAATGTTCTACGTTTCATTCTGACCAACTTTGCCTAAGAGAGTAGTCCGATTTCGAGCCAGCGATTTTTAAGGCAAGCACTATAATGGTCGGATCTAAACAATTTGTTCGGAGATTGGACCATTGTCGTACCCGTACCTTTTGGTGAATATACTACCTACATTTCTTCAAATAAAGTAGTTTTCCACCCAAGCGCTTGATTCCGATCGTTTAGTTTATATGGGAGCTAGTACATGCTATAGTAGTCCGATATTGACCGTTACGACAAATGAGCTGCTTCTTTGATACTGAGGTGCAATGTATACAGGCTCGGGTAATTCATCGACCGATTCCACCCATTTCGCTACCAAACTAAATACATACATATATGAATCTTAATCCGATTTCATCCATTTTCTCATACAAACAGATTCGGTTTATATCTTTTCAGGGTGCGAGACCACGCCTATTTTTTTAAAAACTTTTAAATAAAAATACCCACTTTACCCATCCTTACTAGCACCAAATAGCAGTTTTCTGCCTTACTTAACTATATATACAAGTACACCTTTTCGGCTACCGGTATTTTGTCGGGGTGGCAATGATCCAATTCATATCTCATCCTGATCATTTCGAACAGGAATCTTCTCGTATGTCGGTTATTTTTGGCGTTACAAACAACAGTTTGGTGAACAACATTAGAACAGTTGAGAACAACATGTTTTGGGAGTATAAAATCACCAATAAATTAACTAAAACTCTCGCTGATCACTGACATATATATATTTCCTTTTATTTTTCGCAAGTATCCAAATTATTTTGATAGCAAGCAGCCTTCTCTCGCTCCTTGCCCACTGGTGGTATCTCAAGCGACATATTGACAGCATACCACTTATAGCTGAGGTTTGTGATATTATAAAACATATGTATATTTATTATATTCTAAATTTTTTATTAAACTCGCAGACCGTTTTCACTGCTTTGCAAATTGGCATGGCCGCCATTAAAATGATATATTTCTTCTTCACTCATCGTACCTTCTACCGTCTGCTGGATCAGACTTTAACACATGAAATAATACGCAAAATAGAAATACTTACTGGTTAGTTACCCATTAAAGTTATCTTGAGCCAACATAACAAAAATCTCTTTCCAGATTTTCCAATAGATCGGCAGTTGAGGCAAGAAATCGATGACATAATGACTCGAGTTTGGCGCAACACTCGACGTCTATTTTTATTTTATTTTTGTTGTTGTGTTGGTATTATTGCCAATTACTTTTTTACCGCCTTCTTCGTGAATCTCTACCATCAGCTGAAGCAAACACCCGATTATGAGTTCTTTCTGCGTAAGTATTGTAAACTTATGATTGACTTAATTCATTTATCGTAGGACTCAAATGCTATAATCCTTAAATCAAACTCTTTTATGTCCTTCATAGTACTTGATATTTGAATACTTTATAGATATTTATTTTCTCTATAAATCAGCTGTTCCGGCACTCTACCCATTTTGGGAAAAGAAGGGCATGGCATTTCCCTACTATCCTATACAAATGTATATGACCGGTGCTGCGCTCTATGTTTCAGGCCTAGGTGAGTATATAAAGACACAAGTAGTACTTCCGAAGGGTAAAATAATAAAACATAGTAAGGAGTGTGAAGAAAATGGTGGTGAGTCGAATATTCTATATTAATGAGAAGACTAGACGATATCACAAGAACAGCATTAGACAGAAATCCGCAAGGGAGCCGCAGGGAGACCAACCAATACGTGCAGGCGACAGGTTGAAGCTGAGTGAGGTTGTTCTTAGAGCCAAAAAAAAATTTCTAGCGTGATATAAATTGAATTATAATATATATTTAAAATTCAAAGACATAAAAATTAACAAAAATTAAAAAAATTAACATTAAAATTATACCTATCACAGGTGCGGTGAGCTTCGAAGGCGTCTTTATGGTGCTATGTCAGCATGCAGTTGCTTTAGTGAAGGTCCACAATTTGTTGGTGCAACACGCCACTTCGCCACAGATACCGGCTGAGAGGCGGCTAGAGTACCTGCGATATCTCATAATTACATATCGGCGCGTAAGCAAGTAATACACATTTATTTATATTAAAAACTATAAGCACTTTTAAGAGAAAAATTCATTTTCCGCCCCGCAGGTATTTGCAAGAAATCAAAACAATTTTCAGGCACATCAGTTTGGTACAGTTCTTGCTTAGCTTGATTGTAATGGGCTTTGTGTTATTCGAGATTAGTTATGGGTTGGTACGTACAATAAACTCTATACGCTCGTATATATATTTAAATCCTTTTACATACATATATCAGTTCCGGAGTATATTAATTTTCAAACACAAATCTCTTTAAATTTTTAAGGAAGCCAGCATAGTTATCCTCATACGTATGATCATGTATATATCGGCTTCAATATCTCAAATCACTATATACTGCTATCATGGTCAGGCACTAACTAGCGCGGTAATAGATTATAATTAAAAATATCTATTTTTTCTACTATAAAACTAACAATTTTTTTGTTTAATAAGTGCGAAGAAATCCCACTGGCTTATTACAATTGCGATTGGTATGGCGAGAACAAATCCTTCAAAAACCTCATACTAATGATGATTATGCGAACAAATAAAGAGTTTAATATGGAAGTATCATGGTTTACTCTAATGAACTTGACCACCTTGATTTCTGTAAATGAATTACGACTCTATAAATAATATCAAAATTTATTTGCTTAAAGAATTTTTATTTTTACAGTTGCTAAGAGCGAGTGGATCCTACTTTTTACTATTGCAAAATCTTCAAGAAGATTAATATTATTACATTATACATTATACATTATAAATAAAATTGTATTGAATATTTCAATAAAGAAATTAGGAAATGAACTAGAAAACACAAGAGGCTTAAACAAGTAGCGAAATGCTGAGAAAAGCATCAATCAAAAGATCGAAAATCGTTATATAAGGGATATGAGGTTTAAAGTAAAGTCTAGACCAACTTCATTCATATTCAACTCTAAGCCACTTTAGCTAGATTAGATTGTTGATCAAAGATCGCACGTGGACTGCTATATGAAGTCCTTTGTGAGGTCATAGAAAAGAATAACTTCTTTGTTCCAACTTATAAATTAGCAAAACGCTTAGTAGCCAAGACAAATTTTGACAGGCGTTTAATTTCCCCTCCCGAGAGTTCGGTGGGATGTCTGAAGGTGTGTACTCCCACCCTTGCCTTGAGCTCTCAAACATCGGACAGTGATGAATTATATTTTGATATTGGCGGTTGGTATTGGCTTACATCTAATAGTAAAACACAAGAGGATACGGAACCACTGACCCGCAGCCATTCTAACCATATCGATTCTAGGTTGTCTCGATGCTGTTAATAGCAAAGTTAGGCACTCCTAATGCACTGTTAATCAGCTCAAAGCTAGTATCGCCGCTACTCTACTGCTACCTTAATGTCTCCAACATCGGCTTGAAAGACACTGCAAAAGTCAGGAAGTCTGAAACTTGAGTTGATAGAGAGTTCCTGACAATAAACCACTTCACCAACCTTTCCTCCCAAGCTTTGACCCGTCCGTAAAGAAAATCACTGCCCCTCTCCTCCAACGGCTTCTTCCCAACCACAACTCCCTCGCCGGTATATGGGCAAAGAAGGAGCCGCCAGAGTCCAGTTTTTCGAATCCATGATCCAAGTGATCCGGTATGAAATCAAAGTGTGTTAGGATATCTCAATGTTCAGATACGTGTTCTTTTAAGAACCCAGATACTCTGAGTCTGATAGCAACTTTCGCAGACATACACCTTCCGACGATGTCTACGGGCACTATGTGCAAGATGGCGTTAAGTGCCATGGTTGGAAAGGACGTTAATGTGCAACACATGCTAATGAGCGCCGCCCATTGAACCACACATTGCAAGTGTGGTCCTTTCTAGAGCCCTCCACCACATAAAAAATCCATAGAACATAATGGGTTTTGACTAGAGGACCACTTTCGGTAAAAGACCCCAACCTTTGCCAAAGCTCCTGACAGCAGTATAAGGCCATCGATGCCTTTTTTGCTCTCCCTTCGATAATCGATTTCAGTGAAAGATCCCTATCCAGGACATTTCACTGTATCCACCGGTTGCAGACGGATATCTCCCACTTTTGGCAACGGTGCCACCGGGATCTTATATAATCTAGTAAACAAACCCATCTCGGTTTTACTTGGGCTGATAGTGAGACCACTTCCGGCTGTCCAATTTGTTATGGCCCTGAGATACCCGTGCGTCAACTCATACACGGTGCTCAGCAACATTCCTTTGACCATAAGTACTACATTTGATAGGCAATCCGGCAGCCACGATCCTCAAGTTTTTTAAGCAGCTCGTTAACGACCAGGATCCATAGAAGAGGAGAGAGAACTACACCTTGTGGGGTTCCCCTACTCATATTTCGTCAAGCGCGTGCGTTGCTCCATTCCGTTTCAATCACACTGTCGCACAAAAGACTGAAAATGAGGTGCTTAACTAAGTACTTTCACATTCTCAAAGCAATTATTTGACTCATAAAATAAGTGATTTCAGCTTGCGTCTGGGCAATTAAAAATTAAGTGGTGGATTCACGCCCCACAAAGGGTTGGTTAAGGCACACAAAAAAATCAATAAAATCGTCATATCAAATTCAACTGGTCATAATCGGTTTGGGTGTGAACATTAATGAAATTTTAAGTGCCAGTTTCACGCCCATTCGCGAAGGCAATAATTAGACAACAATAATTTTTAACAGTGGCGAGCTTTGGTTGACCCATTATGCATATGAAAGCGTAGTATTTAAGATGCTATAGCCAACAATTAAGTAATCACATAGTAATCAGTTGCATAGTTAAGAGGATATCATAGTCAAGATGAAGTCAGAAAGTGTGGAAGAAATATTTAAACGTAATTACAACTCAATTAAAGTGCTTTTCGGAGTATCCTTCAGTTTGGGTGTGAACTTGACAGCGCCTAGTAAAGTGAAAGATGCCTTGAAACTGTAAGTTTGACTATGCAAAGATAAATTTAAATTAAACTATACTTACACATTTTTATTAATTTCTACGCCAGCTTCAATGTGATTTGGGTAGTGACCAGTCTTCTATCCTTATATGCCCACTGGAGTTATTTCATTCGTCATATTGACAACATACCACTTTTAGCTGAGGTTTGTGGTATCTCTAAACATTTTTATATATTCATGTTTTATATTTATCAAATTCTACTTCTTTTTAACGAATTCGCAGACCGTTTGCACCGCCTTGCAAACTCTCATTTCCGCTGTAAAAATGGTGTATTACCTCTTCACTCAACGTACTTTCTATCGCCTTCTGGATCAGACTTTGACACATGAAATAATACGCAAAATAGAAATATTTGAACATGGTTTGTTATTGGTTGGGTTTAACATGAAGTAAATATTTTTTTTCATTTCCCAATAGACTTCCCTATAAATCGCCAGTTGAAGCAGGAGATCGATGGTATAATGAATGGAGTCTGGCGTAGTGCAAGGCGCCAAATATTATTTTATTTCTGTTGTTGTGTGGGTATTGTTTGTAATTACTTTTTTGGCGCCTTCTTCGTGAACCTCTATCACCAGCTGAAGCAAACACCCGATTATGAGCATATATTACGTAAGTACCACACTTAAAAGAAAAAAAAGCCAATAATATACTTCTTCATAACCTTAAAATGCTTTCATTAATATCAAAGTTGAAGAACTTACAGCTACCATGATATAAATTCTAGTGATAAATCAAGCAAAAGCACGGCCCTCAGTCAAGTGATTAAAGTTACTTCGAATATCCCAAGAGCCGTCTAATCGAATAATCATACATAGTCCACTTCTCCTCATCACGGAGCGACTTCTTCTTGGCCTTTTCAACGGAGTGGAGGTTTTCCTCTTCCTCTGCTTGCCCGGGCGTGTACTCCGTCGACTACTCTCAGCGCTGGACTGTTTTCATCCATTCGCATGACATGATCTAGCCAGAGTAGTCGCAGTCTCTTAATCCGCTGAACTATGTCAATATAGTCATATATCTTGTAAAGCTCATCGTTTCATCAACGGTGGTATTCGCCGTTGCCAATGCGCAAAGGACCATAAATCTTCTACAAAATCTTTCTCTCGAAAACTCGTAAAGACGACTCATCAGCTGTAGTCATCGTCCATGCCTCTGCACCACATAACAGGACGGAGATGATGAGTGACTTGTGAAGGTTCAAAAACCTTTTTTTTTTTTAAATGCGTTGTAACGACAAACAATTAGTTCATCCATAAAAAAAAGACATTTTACAAAGTTTTTAATTATTTTCTGTGTAATTTCAGCATTTCCTGCTCTGTATCCAATTTGGGAAGATAAAGGCATGACATTCCCCTATTATCCATTGCAAATGTATATGTCTGGCAGTGCTGTCTATATCGCTGGCATGTGTGAGTATAAACGAGTTATCTATGTAGTAATTGCAAACGAAACCAACTTAGTAAGGAAGAGCTTAGTTTGAAACACCTCAATATTCTGTACTAATGTGAGTCTTCTTCTACAGCTTCGACACTAGTTGCCTCTAACCTTTGCAAGGCCCGCCAATTTTACATCCCAAGTGGAAATATGTCTCTGTGCACTTCGTACTTTCATTGGATGCTTAGTCGGCCTTGCTTCCGTTGTCCTCCCATGGTTTTCGCATCGAAGGAGCTTTTCGCTGGGGCATGGCGTTCCATGCGTACGACTTGGCCTAACCAGCACATTCATTAGATTTGTATGCGCTTATCTATATCTATTCCATCGTAGAGCTCATACAGTCCGTGATATCATCTTGTTCGGTACACATCGCATACGCAGACGGCTCCAAAGATCTTGCGGAAAACAGTTCTATCGAATTTTAAGTGCTTTCTGATCTCAGTTCGCCATCATTTATTTTTTTGCTTCATACAATCGTAGGACGGGAATGATAAAAGACTTATAGATCGTAGTTTTTGTTGTTCGAAAGAATTCATATTCGGTATCTTACTGACAATAGTTCTTCTGCGCTTCATATCCTGACTTAGGTTGTTGGTGGTGATAATGCTGGTTCCGAGATATACAAAATCCTTCAACTTTTCAAATTTATAGCTGCCAACAATAACGCACTTCCCAAGATGCGAGGAATTTTTGTGTGTAGTCTTCAGTTGTTTTATCTTGCCCTCGCTCGCAACAAGACCCACCTCTTCCACTTCCAGATGTAATACACTTATGCCAACGATTTTTCCAGTTCTCGATACACTTTTCATAAGCACTTTTTGAGATGGCTTTAAGCTCCTTCAGCGAATTTTGTTTCATCTCGTCGATCGACTGTAAACAACTCTGTTCCATTCCGATGACTGTTGTCTTCTCTACATTTCAAACTCATAAACCCATGTCTCGTCGTCATAAACCCATGCTCTCCATGAATATGCGGTCGGAATTCGCACGATCAAGTGACTTTTTTACGGTATTTTTGAAAAAAATTCAGCGTCATCGGGACGAGCCGAGCAAGAACGCGCTTTATACTCAAAGTATTCAACGAAATCATTCGAACGGACTCTCGACAGATGTCGAGCTTTCTTGCTATATCTCTAATACTTGCCGGATAAATTTCAAGCGCCGTATCTTTCACTTTTTTAATATTTTCATTAGTTGAAGAGATCGAAGGTCGTCCAAAACGAAGCATGTCTTCAACGATCTTTCGACCGTCTTTGACGGCTTGTACCACTCGTAGGCTTGTTATACTCTCGCAACAAAGTTGCTAAGGAGAGTATTATAGTTTTGTTCACATATCGGTTGTTTGTAAGTCCTAAAACTAAAAGAGTCAGATATAGGGTTATGTATACCAAAGTGATCAGGGTGATGAGTAGAGTTGAAATCCGGATGTCTGTCTGTCCATCCGTCCGTCCGTCCGCCTGTCCGTCCGTCCGTGCAAGCTGTAACTTGAGTAAAAATTGAGATATCATGATGAAACTGTACACGTATTTCTTGGCTCCATAAGAAGGTTAAGTTCGAAGATGGGCGAAATCGGCCCACTGCCACGCCCACAAAATGGCGGAAACCGAAAGCCTATAAAGTGTCATAACTAAGCCATAAATAAAGATATTAAAATGAAATTTGGCACAAAGGATCGCATTAGGGAGGGGCATATTTGGACGCAATTTTTTTGGAAAAGTGGGCGTGGCCCCGCTCCCTACTAAGTTTTTTGTACATATCCCGGAAACTACTATAGCTATGTCAACCAAACTCTACAGAGTCGTTTTCTTCAGGCATTTCCATATACAGTTCAAAAATGGAAGAAATCGGATAATAACCACGCCCACCTCCCATACAAAGGTTATGGTGAAAATCACTAAAAGTGCGTTAACCGACTAACAAAAAACGTCGGAAACACTAAATTTTACGGAAGAAATTGCAGAAGGAAGCTGCACCCAGGTTTTTTTTTAAATTGAAAATGGGCGTGGCCTCGCCCACTTATGGACCAAAAACCATATCTCAGGAACTACTAGACCGATTTCAATGAAATTCGGTATATAATATTTTCTTAACACCCTGATGACATGTACGAAATATGAGTGAAATCGGTTTACAAGCACGACTTCTTCCAATATAACGCTATTTTGAATTCCATCTGATGCCTTCTCTGTATAATATATATATTAGGAACCAATGATGATAGCGGAATAAAACTTTACAAAAATACGGTATTTGAAAAATATTTATTTTTATTTCGGTGACACCCGAACTTAGCCTTCCTTACTTGTTAACATTGGTATTGATTCCACAAACGAAATTTGGTTAGAAAAACAAAATTTGAGACGATTCTTTGTTCGATAACTTTATCCATTGTAAAAATCACAACGCACTACTGAGGTATACCGACTTAAGCAGCTGCTGTAAACAAACTGGTTGACAGATCGCGCTCATATTTGGCATAGTAATTAAGGACAGTTATACCAAGTTAGCAACTATATTTTTTTAAATATCATTTCCGGATGCTTTTTTGTCATAACATATTACAAATTCAGAAAAAAAGGGATCATTAAATTAATTAATAGAAAAAATTAACATTAAGTTTTATGAATCTCAGGTGCGGTGAGTTTCGAAGGCGTCTTCATCGTGCTATGTCAACATGCTGTAGGCTTGGTGAAGGTCCACAATTTGTTGGTGCTCCGATCCGCCTCACCATTGATACCGGCTGAGAGGCGGATTGAATATCTGCGTTATACCATAATTACTTATCAGCGAATAAATGTGTAATAGAATTATATATTGAGTATAAAACAATTTCAATTCAAAAATTTTTAAAATTTCAAAACAGTTTTGCGCAGCAGATCCAAACAATTTTCAAGCACGTCAGCTTGTCACAATTCGTACTGAGCTTGATTGTATTTGGTTTTGTACTGTTTGAAATGAGTTTCGGTTTAGTAAGTAAATGCAAACAAATTTATTTTAAAGCAAAAAAAAAAAACACTCTAACAATTTTTTTGTTAATAATTTATTATAATTTTTTTTTTTTAATTTTTAATATTTTATTTTAATTCTTAATATTTTTTTAACAAAAATTTTCATAATTTCTTTTAATAAAAATTTGTTTCTAAAATCTTTAGGAGTCCAGCATAGTTATCGTTATTCGTATGATAATGTATTTTGCGGCAGGAGGAACTCAAATTATTCTCTATTGTTATAATGGTCAGCAGCTAACAAGCGTGGTAATTATTAAAAATAATATTTTTATATAAAAAATAAAAGACACAAATTGTTACTCTAACAGAGCGAAGAGATTCCGTTAGCATTTTATAACTGTAATTGGTATGAGGAAAGCGGCAAATTCAAACAACTGTTACGCATGATGATTATGAGGACTAATCGACCCTTTAACTTGGAGGTATCTTCGTTTACTCTCATGAATTTGGCCACCTTGATTGCGGTAAGCAAATAATGAACTACTATAAATGATCTAAAATACCACATTTATTTATTTTTCACAGTTATTCAGAATGAGTGGTTCGTACTTTTTGTTATTGCGCAACATTCAAGAAAAATAAACACCAAATAAATTGTAAATTTGGCATAAATAAAAAAAGAACAACGCTATTATAAACTCTACAATGTACCAGTTTTTTTTTAATTTCATATAAAATATAAATTTTTACAGGAATGTAGGAAAATGTCGAGCGGCGAGCGTTACTCTAGCGATTGCTCGACAATGATGCTTTGTCAATACAGCTTCGATGAGAGCGAAATCCAAATTGTTTCGTATCAGCCTGTGAGCCTATTTTATATTAGCGTAGCTTTTATTTTGTAGATAGTGTTATCACTCCTCAGTTTCCGCATTTCTACAGGCCACCCCAAAACCCAAATTACCCAAATTCAGCGGGGCAAAAGTTAAATAGAAAATATTTGTAGGTCTGCAAGTAATTGCACTGGGAGAGACTGTTCACATAGACTTTAGACTTTATCTACATATCCGTCTTGTCGAAGCCAAATGTTACTGTAGACAGTCAAACGGTGTGTTATCACACGTTTTTGGTGGCCAATCGACTGGCCGTAAATGAAATTTTCTGCTAAAATGTTGCCGATATCACGAGCTTTAATTTCAGGTATCAAATAGTCGGTCCGATGATTCTACCGGCCCAAAAACCACAGCAAACCGTGGTTTTCTCTGGATGAAATGACAGCTCTTGAATATCTTCAGGTTGCTCTTCGTACCAAATACGGCAATTGCATCGGATCTTCTTGAAAGTTTTCAAGAGCCCGTAAAGCGAAGCGATGTCCCTAGGGAAGGTAGAGCGGCTTCAGTTCTTGCACAAGATGTATTTCGTACGCTTCAAATATAAGACCTCACCTAGTCGTTCCTTACATCTGTTTGACTTTCCACGGTCTTCGTTCACACTCTCAACTACGGCCGATATATTTTATTCACTGCGTGCTGAACGTAGTCTTATTCTTCTTCTTTACTGACGTAAACACCGCTTACGCGGTAATAGCCGAGTCAACAACAGCGCGCCAGTCATTTCTTCTTTTCGCCTTTTGGCGCCATTGGAGATTCCAAGCGTAACTAGGTCCTCCTGGTCTTTCCAACGGAGTGGAGGTCTTCCTCTTCCTCTGCTTACCCCGGCGGGTACTGCGTCGAAAACTTTCAGAACTGGAGTGTTTTCGTCCATTCGGACGACATGACCTAGCCAGTGTAGCCGCTGTCTTTTAATTTGCTGAACTATGTCAACAACGTCGTATATCTCGTACAGCTTATCGTTTCATCGTCCCTAAATCTTCTGCAAAACCTTTCTCTCGAAAACTCGTAACGACGACTCATTAGCTGTAGTCATCGTCCAGGCCTCTGCACCATATACCAGGACGGCGATAATGAGTGACTTGTACAGTTTGGTCTTTGTTCGTCGAGGCATGACCCACTCAGTCCGACGTAGCACCTGATGGCAAGAGTTATTCTGCGTCGGATTTCGAGGCTGAACTTTGCGGTGATTTCGTTTCACAATACGCCCGATAGAACCTTATATGAGATGTTGAGGAGGCTTATCCCACGGTAATTGGCGCAAATTATGAGGTCTCTCTTCTTGTAAATTGGGGCAGAGCACACTTAAATTCCTATCGTCGGACATGCTTTCATCCGACCTTATCCCACAAAGAAGCTGATGCATGCTCCTTATCAGTTCCTCGCCGCCGTATTTGAATAGCTCGACCGGCAATCCATCGGCCCTGCCACTTTGTTGTTCTTCAGACGGGTAGTTGCTATTCGAATTTCTTCATATTCGAGCAATAAAACTTCTGCTCCATCGTCATCGATTGGGTAATCGAGTTCACCATCTCCTGGTGTTATGCGTTCACTGCCATTCAGCAGGCTGGGAAGTGTTCCTTTCAAAATTTTAGTATGCTCTGGGCATCAGTTATAAGATCACCTCTGTGGGTTCTACACGAATATGTATATGATATTGATCCGTATTTCGTAGAATTTTCGAGCATTACCCCTGTCGGCCAGCTTGTCAAGCTCTTCGTACACACACATTTCGTCATCTCTCTTTTTTTGTATGCAAATGCGTCTCGTTTCCCCCTTCAACTCTCGGTATCTATCCCATCCCGCACGTGTTGTGGTCGATTGTAACGTTGCGAGGTAGGCAGTCTGTTTTCTTGCCACTGTGTGCACTCCTCATCTTACCAGCATTTTCCGAAAACCAATGGTTTCGGTTGCAGCTGTACGTAAGGAGCTTGAAATGCCGTTCCCTTATATAGATCCTCTGATGAGTGCTCTCAGAGAGCAGGAGTTCAAGTCGAGCAGAAAATCGTTTGACTGTCTATTGTGATAACAGCTTTTCGACGTCGAATCCTACTTTTGTACTTTTTAAGAAAAAACATTTTTTGGTGTCAAAATTTGTCATATACAATTTTAGACATATGGCAAACCAGTTAAAATTTGGTCAATCAGTGTTATCAACCGACGAAAAAGTAACAAAAGAAAGTACAGCAAAAATCGCGTTTTCCTCAATTTTTTTATTGCAATCTGTCCACATTACAGAACTAATTATTTTTATTTCCGAAAGCAGTTATTTAACTCTTATAAAGCCTACCCCAGAGCAATTAAAAATTTAGTGTATTCACGCCCTAAAATGAATTACATAATGCACGCACACAATAAAAACCCGGAAATAAAAATTTAAATGCTAGTTATACGCCCATTCGTGAGTGCCTTAAATAGACAGCAAGGACGAGAAAGCGCAGCATTTAAGATATCAGAGCCAACAATTAAGTAATCACAAAGTAATCAGTTGAATAGTCGAGAAGATGTTCGAAAGTGTGGAAGAAATATATAAACGTAATTACAATTCTATTAAAGTGCTTTTTGGCGTATCCTTCAGTTTGGGTGTGAACTTGACAGCGCCTAGTAAAATAAAAGATGCCTTGAAATTGTAAGGGTGGATATACAGAATTAATTGAAACAAAAAATAATAATAAATAAACCATACTATAATCATATATTTATTTTTGTATCCACACCAGTTTCAATGTGATTTTAGTGGTGACCAGTCTTCTATGCTTATATGGGCAGTGGTGTTATTTCAACAGACATATTGACAATATACCACTGTCAGCAGAGGTTTGTGTTATCATAAATAATAATAACAAAATACGTATACTCACATATTAATTTTGTATATTTATCAAATTCTACTTCTTCGCAACAAATTCGCAGACCGTTTGCATTGGTCTGCAAATTGTTATGGCCGTTGTAAAAATGGTGTATTACCTCTTCACCCAACGTACTTTCTATCGCCTTCTGGATCAGACTTTAACACATGAAATAATACGCAAAATAGAAATATTTGAACATGGTTAGATATTAGTTATGTTTAACTTTTAGTAAGCACTGTAATTTCCCTTTCCAACAGATTTTCCAATAAATCGCCAGTTGAAGCAGGAGATCGATGATATAATGGGTGGAGCTTGGCAAAACGCCCGTCGCCAAATATTATTTTATTTCTGTTGTTGTGTGGGTATTACTTCCACTTACTTTTTTGGCGCTGTCTTTGTCAATCTCTATCATCAACTGAGGCAAACACCCGATTATGAGCTTAGATTAGGTAAGTACTGCATGTTAAAAGGAGCCTCTAAAATACTTTTGCATAACCTTAAACGATTTACTGTGAAGGTCTTTGTATTCGGGCTGTCTTAATATTTAACAAAATTATATATTAGATTGGAAAATATCTCCCTTTCGCCTTTTTGCTCTTATACATAAGTATTTTTAACGAAAAGGAAGCATCGAACGCTTGAATACCTAGTCTGTGAAGACGTTTAACCCAAGCTAGACAAACACCTGCATGCCGTCGGAAAGAGGGTTCAGCAATGCTCCGCCTCGTTCAATGTTTGTCGTCAAATTCTTTCCAAATATTCTAGTCATTTTCATTTGCGGTTTTTTGCATGTACCCTAGAAGCCCGTTTATAAGTTCTTTTCTTCGCTGCTGTTCTCTGGCTCTTTATGATTTTATAATTCTTGTGACCGAACCACATTCTTCTAGTGATTCCCCCATTTGATTTACTAAGTTTTCAGAGATTGAGTCTATACCAAATGTATTTTTCTAATACCGCCTTTCTTCCTCTTATTTCGGGTAGTGGAACAACGTATGCTCTACATCCTCGAATAATCGTGAGAATTTGGCTTAAATAGAAATCTATCACCGTGATTTATTTAGCCAAAGGTCAATTTTAGGGATTAATCGGAATGTTCATGACATTATTGAATTCTATCTTTTCCCACTAATAGACCTTTCGCCAGTGTCTCTATTAGAATCACCGCCTCGATTGTGGATTTGGCTGGATAGGCCGCCAGCATTATGAATTGTCTTAGGATTTTTTATTTTTGGCTTAATTATTTTTGGCAGTAATATAAGATTTTCCATACTTTAGCGAAGCAGCCTTCTTTACATTGCGTGTGTTATGCATTGTTCGGGTATCTGTTCGCAACAACCACTATTTTCGGCGCTTTTCGAATTCCATCTGGTCCCGGAACTTCAGATGGGCTTAACCGATCACATACTTCTCGAATCTCTTCATTCGTAACAATCGGTAAATCTTGGATTTGTTGTACATCCATAATATCGCGACAAAGTCGGGTTAGAGAGAGTACCGTGACTCCGTATCGTCTATTGAAAGTTAGAGTTACAATGTCCCTGATGACTCTTGATTTATTTTTATATTAGCTTTTTTTGTTTGCAGTGGACTTCAGTTACTGGTAGGTCTGATCACTCCTGAAATTACTGAAAAATTTGCGAAATATAAGCAGCTGATACGAGTATGCTTAATCTGAAACTGAAGCTTGACCACCAAGCTATAGTTAAGTTCTGATGAAAACATGCGAGGATTGCAGTCATGGTTATAGAAACTGGACAACATTGAGTACTTTTACCATATCTACCGGTTACCTTATCTTTATGACTTGGGTTGAAATGATAAATAATTAGTTCACTTTACTAAATTTATAATAATTTTCTGCATAATTTCAGCACTTCCCGCATTGTATCCATTTTGGGAAGATAAGGGCATGACATTCCCCTACTATCCATTGCAAATGTATATCACTGGCTGTGCTAACTATATCGCTGGCATGTGTGGGTATATATTAATTAAATGAGTTGAACCCATAGTTAATACCGTATTCTGGCAGCTGCGATGAGTTTCGACGGCGTCTTCATCGTGCTATGTCAGCATGCGGTTGGCTTGGTAAAGGTCCACAATTTGTTGGTGCTACGATCCACCTCACCATTGATACCGGTTGAGAGGCGGGTTGAATATCTGCGTTATACCATCATTACTTATCAGCGAATATATAAGTAATTGCATTATATATTGAGTACGAAGAACCTTTTTTAATTCGCAAATTTATAAACTTTCAAAATAGTTATGTGCAGCAGATCCAAAAAATCTTCAAACAAGTGAGCTTGTCCCAATTCGTGCTGAGCTTGATTATACTTGGTATCGTACTGTTCGAAATGAATTTCGGTTTAGTAAGTAAACGTAAGCAATTTATTTCAAAGTAATATGTATAAAAAATGAATTAGAAATAAAAGAATTTTTATATAATTTTTTTTCTAAAATTTTTTTTATATATATTTTTTTTTAAATAATTTTTTTTTGGAAATTTTTTTTTAATTTTTTTTCTACATTTTTTTTTCTAAAATTTTTTGTATAACATTTGTTTTTCTAAAATCTTTAGAAATCCAGCATATTTGTCGTTATTCGTATGATGTTTTATATTTTGGCGTCAGGAACTCAAATTAGTTTATACTGTATTAATGGGCAGCAACTAACAACCGTGGTAATTATTAATTATTATGAAATTTTGATTTAAAAAATACAATGGATACATTTTTTACTCAAAAAGAGCGAAGAGATTCCGTTAGCGTTATACAGTTGCAATTGGTATGAAGAAAGCGGTAAATTCAAACAACTGCTACGCATGATGATTATGAGGACTAATCGACATTTTAACTTGGAAGTATCTTCGTTTACTCTCATGAATTTGGCCACCTTGATTGCGGTAAGCAAATAATGAACTACTATAAATGATTTAAAATACCACTTTTTTTATTTTTTACAGTTATTCAGAATGAGTGGTTCGTACTTTTTGTTGTTGCGCAACCTTCAAGAAAAATAATCTCCAAATAAATTGTGAATTTGGTGTAAATAAATAAATAAAGAACAACGCTTTAACCGTAATATTTTTTTATTTTCATATATAAATTTTTAGAGGAATCTAGGCAAATGTTGAGTGGCGAGCGCTAACTTAGCGATTGCTCGACTGTAATGCGAATCGTGTTTGCTTCGATGGGAGCGAAATCCAGACTGTTTCGTATCAGCCTCAGAACCTGCTCGACACATGTGAGCCTTTTTTATATTAGCGACTATATTGTAGCTGATGTTGTCGCTCCCTGGTTGCCGCATTTCTAAAGGTTACCCTTCTTCTGCAGCTTCACAATGATGCTTTCACCATAATGGAGGTCGCGAGATAGATTTCTGTATCTGAAAGAGGGAGTACCCAAACTCCGCGAGACAAAAATTAAATAGAACATTCTTGTAGGTCTGATAAGAACTTTGAAGAAATATTTAATGCTCAGGAAAAATTCACCTGGTAATGTTTTGTGAACGTTATTAAAAATTTTCTAGGCAACCATAAATCGGAAAATTATAAATCCTTCGAATGAACTTATAAAAATGAATGGTGATCCATTTCGAGGTTCACCGGCATCATTTTTGAAGAAATATGGACCGATTATTCCACCGACCCACAAACCACACCAAAGCATTGTTTTTTTCCTAAATGAAATGGTAGGTCTTGAATCTCTTCAGGTGGCTCTTCGTCCCAAATACGGCAATTTTTCTTGTTTACATTCCCATTGAGCCAGAAATGGGTCTCATCGCTGAACAAAATATTATTCGAAAACGTCGGAGCTTTTTAAGAGCCCATAGAATGAAGATATGACCATTGGGAGAGCCGAGCGGCTTCAGTTTTTGCAAAAACTGTATTTTATACGCTTTCAATTTAAGATCTCGACCAATAATGCATGCTGGATTTCAAGATGGGTGATGGTAGGCCGATTATGTTGACCATAAGATGAGCGAAACGCGCGACACTCTTTCTTTACGTGAATTTTTGTAATAAAGTTAAACGATTTGTTAAGGTTGTTCAGGAGTAAGCCTTTGCATGGTGAAATGTCAAACCAAACAATACTGAACAAAAACAACATGACAGCTTGACACCACTCACGTGTGATCTGCCAAAAAAATGCTATTGAAAAAGTACCTCTGCTTGGATCACCAATTATCAAGATTGGGGATATAATATATTTATGTTCTTAAAAATACATATGATGTACTCTCATCTGGATTTCTTTCCGGCAAAATTGGGTTATGCGAGGGACGCCTTCAGCCTCTATCAGGACATTTCCTTATTGGAGAAGCGTTATCAAGCGAAGTGGAGCGCTGGATTGCTAACGAATTTCTGTAGGAGTCTAAAAAAATATGCACGAAAACCGTAAGTATTTTTTCTATATTAAGCAATAATGCCTCAAAATGTAACTAAAGTTTGTACTTTTTAAGAAAAAAAATTGTTTTGGTGCCAAAAGAAAACCTGACGTGTCAATTTTTATCTTTCAATCACAGATTATTGTTTTGTGTCCCTAGACATTCAAAATTGTATATGAGTTTTCGTATGACAAAAAAGTTGAAATTTTGTTGCCCAGTGTTATCAACAGACTAAAAAGTAACAAAAGAAAGCACAGCAAAAATAGCGCCTTTCTCAATTTTTTTTTTGTATTGCAACTCATCTTAAAATCATTACAGAATTAATTCATATCCGATAGCAATTATTTAACTCATTAAAGACCTACCCCAGAGCAATTAAAAATTTAGTGTATTCACGCCTCAAAAGGGCTGGCATAATGCACGAACACAAGCGGTATGAAATGGTCATATCATGTTCAATTGGAAAAACCGGAAATAGAAATGGAAATACTAGTTCTACGCCCATTCGTTGTTAATTAGACAAGAATAATTTAGAGCAGGGGCGAGCTTTGGTTAACCCATTGCGTCTTAGAAAGCGTAGCACTTAAGATGCTAGAGCCAACAATTAAGTAATCACAAAGTAATCAGTTGTTTAGTCGAGAAGATGTTCGAAAGTGTGGAAGAAATCTATAAACGTAATTACAATTCCATTAAAGTGCTTTTTGGAGTATCCTTCGGGATGGGTGTGAACTTGACAGCGCCTAGTAAAATAAAAGATGCCTTGAAACTGTAAGTGTGGATATACAGAATTTATTGAAACAAAAAAAATAATAAATAAACCATACTATAATTACATATTTATATTTATATCCACACCAGTTTCAATGTAAAATTGGTATTGACCAGCCTTCTATGCTTATATGGGCAGTGGTGTTATTTCAACCGACATATTGACAATATACCACTTTCAGCCGAGGTTTGTGTATCATAAATAATAATAACAAAATACTTATACTCGCATATTAATTTTGTATATTTATCAAATTCTACTTCTTCGCAACAAATTCGCAGACCGTTTGCACTGCTCTGCATATTGTTATGGCCGTTGTAAAAATAGTGTATTACCTCTTCACCCAACGTACTTTCTATCGCCTTCTGGATCAGACTTTAACACATGAAATAATACGGAAAATAGAAATATTTGAACATGGTTAGTTTTTAGTTATGTTTAACTTTTATTAAGCACTGTAATTTCCCTTTCCAACAGATTTTCCAATAAATCGCCAGTTGAAGCAGGAGATCGATGATATAATGAGTGGAGCTTGGCAAAACGCCCGTCGCCAAATATTATTTTTTTTCTGTTGTTGTGTGAGTATTACGTCCACTTACTTTTTTGGCGCCGTCTTCGTCAATCTCTATCATCAACTGAAGCAAACACCCGATTATGAGCTTAGATTCGGTAAGTACTGCATGTTAAAAAGAGCCTCTAAAATACTTTTGCATAACAATTTACTGTGAAGGTCTTTGTATTCGGGTTGTCTTAATATTTAACAAAATTATATATTAGATTGGAAAATATCTCCCTTTCGCCTTTTTGCTCTTATACATATTTTTAACGAAAAGGAAGCATCGAACACTTAAATACCTCGTCTGTGAAGACGTTTAACCCAAGCTAGACAAACACCTGTATGCCGTCGGAAAGAGGGTTGAGCAATGCTCATGCATATGCATTGATCCAGGGCCGGATCCAGAAACAGTTTTTGGAGGAGAAAATAAACATTTACTTGAAATATGAGGATTATTAGTATGTATTAAATGTAGTAATCTTTATACAGTTTAATATCATGGTAGAAAAATTTCAAGTCGACCTCCTAATATCGAATCCGAAAATAGAAAAATACATTATAAATCGTAGACGTGCGAGTGCTATACCCTCTTGCAATGTACTATATAATATTGTAGTCAGTTCGTGTATTGAATAGAAAAATTTCACAAAACAAGACGATGTGGGCGAAGTTATGAGAATATTTCGACAACTTCTCCTGCAGTGATCTTGATCAGCCGATCTTGAAGCAGAGCTCGCATTCCTCACAGGAAGTGTGCGGAATATACGAAGAAAACTATGCAATGCCAGTGTTCAAGTTCACCTTTGAGCTTCAATCGTCGCATGACGTTTTCATTATCCTTTGAATCTATCTAACAAGAAATCAACAACATTTTCCATTTCTTTGGTTTTCAAAGCACATACTTTTTCTGGAAGCAACAAACTCAGTTGAAATCCATCCATATATTTCTCTAGAAAATCGCGTCTTCAAATCTTCGCCGATTGTATCCAACAGAGGAATGTACATTGAGACCCTGTAGTATTCTTCGCAAGCTCTCACGCAGAAATTTTCGCGTATCGTTATTACATAGGCAAAAAATCCCAATTATAAATTCAAATTAGCACACGGATGCGATGAGAGTCGTTGCTTTTCTTGTTACTTTACGAGTATATTTTTTCAGAGTAGTACAATTATGAATATACCATTTAGCCCTTAGGGGACATTTCCCCCCTCTGAATCCGCCATTGATTGATCATAATGCATTCAATAGCAAGTTGCATTTACTTAACCCTCCTCTGTTGGTATACAACTCTGCCTCGTTCAATGTTTGTCGTCAAACTCTTCCCAAATATTTTAGTCATTCTCATTGGCGTTTGTTATGCATATACCCTAGGAGTCCGTTTCATTTAGTAGTTCTCTTCTCCGCTGCTGTTCTCTGGCTCTTTAAGATTTTTTTAATTTTGTGTGACTATTTTTTTGCATACTACTCCACATTCCTCGTGTGATTCCCCATTTGATTTACCAAGTTTTCATAGGTATGCTCTAAATCCTAGTTTAATCGTGAGAATTTGGCTTAAACTAAAATCTATCTCTATCATCTATTTGGCCAAAGGGCAATGTTATGGGTCAAACGGAATGTTCATGACATTATTGAATTCTATCTATTCCCACTAATAGACCTTTCAGCCAGAGTCTCTATTAGAGTCTCCGCCTCGATTGTGGATTTGGCTGGCTAGGCCGCCAGTATCATGAATTGGCATAATTACGCTCGTGGATTTTTTCAGCAAGGAATTTGCAGACTGGACGAGTATGTCAAATATTAGGTTCTAATATAATATTTTCCATAACTTAGCGAACGCTGGTTCTTTATATTGCGTATATTCATTGTTCGGAGTTATGTTCATAACAACCATATTTTCGGCGCTATTCGAATTCCATCTGGTCCCGAAACTTCAGATGGGTTTAACCGATCACATTCTTCTCGTATCTCTTCATTCGTAACAGTCGGTATATCTTCGATTTGTTGTACATCCATAATATCCCGACAAGATTGCTCCAGAAATGACTAGAAAATTTGCAAAATAAAAATAGCTGAAATGCTTAATCTGAAACTGAAGCTTGACCACCAAAGCCAAATTTCTGGCCAAAAAAATTAAATGATAAATAATAAGTTCACTTTACTAAATTTGTAATAATTTTTTGCACAATTTCAGCACTCCCCGTATTGTTTACATTTTGGGAAGCTAAAGGCATAACATTCCCCTACTATCCATTGCAAATGTATATCACTGGCTGCGCTAACTATGTCTCTGGCATGTGTGAGTATACATTAATTAAATGAGTACAGTCCATAGTTAATACAGAATCACGGTAGCTGCGGTGAGTTTCGAAGGCGTCTTCATCGTGCTATGTCAGCATGCGGTTGGCTTGGTAAAGGTCCACAATTTGTTGGTGCTACGATCCACCTCACCATTGATACCGGCTGAGAGGCGGGTTGAATATCTGCGTTATACCATCATTACTTATCAGCGAATATATAAGTAATAGCATTATATATTGAGTACGAAGAACCTTTTTTAATTCGCAAATTTATAAATTTTCAAAATAGTTATGTGCAGCAGATCCAAAAAATCTTCAAACAAGTGAGCTTGTCCCAATTCGTACTGAGCTTGATTATATTTGGTATCGTACTGTTCGAAATGAGTTTCGGTTTAGTAAGTAAACGCAAGCAATTTATTTGAAGTTAAAAAAAATTGAATAAGAAATAAAAGAATTTTTATATAATTTTTTTTTCTAAAATTTTTTTATATTTTTTTTAAATTTTTTTAACTAAATTTTTTTCGAAAATTTTTTTAAAATTTTTTTAAATTTAATTTTCTACATTTTTTTTTCTAAAATTTTTTGTATAACATTTGTTTTTCTAAAATCTTTAGAAATCCAGCGTATTTGTCGTTATTCGTATGATGTTTTATATTTTGGCGTCAGGAACTCAAATTAGTTTATACTGTATTAATGGGCAGCAACTAACAACCGTGGTAATTATTAATTATTATGAAATTTTGATTTAAAAAATACAATGGATACATTTTTTACTCAAAAAGAGCGAAGAGATTCCGTTAGCGTTATACAGTTGCAATTGGTATGAAGAAAGCGGTAGATTCAAACAACTGCTGCGTATGATGATTATGAGAACTAATCGACATTTTAACTTGGAGGTATCTTGGTTTACTCTCATGAATTTGGCCACCTTGATTGCGGTAAGCAAATAATGAACTTTTCTATGTAAAGTAACATTATAATAACATAAAAATAAATTTATTAATTTCTTTAATTTTACCAGCTTTTCAGAATGAGTGGTTCCTACTTCTTGTTACTGCGCAACCTTCAAGAAAAATAAATTCTTAATAAATTGTGAATTTCACATAAAAAAAAGAAATAAATAATAGTTTAAAATTAATTTACTATAATATAGACAAATGATAAGCCTGTTGCACATTACATGTCGTCTTCAAAGTAATCCCCACCAGATGTAACACACTTATGCCAACGACTTTTACAGTCCTCGAAACACTTATCACACGCACTTTTTTGAAATGACCTTCAGCTCCTTTAGCGAACTTTGTTTTATCTCTTCGATCGACTTCCACGGAACAATTTCAGTTTGGGGTACAAGAAAAAATCATATCATTCACGAATATTTGGATAATAGAAAGCTCTGGGCAAAGTGGTTGCCGCGTGAGCTCACTTTTTGCCGGAAACAACGACGAGTGCCCAACATTTGAAATATGTAGAAGACAGTGCTGTTTCACCGTAGCCCGATGAGATTTTGCAAATTTTACGTTTTTTTTTAAAAAAAAAGTTATCAAGCTCTTAAAAAATCTAAAGGCGTCACCGTATGACAAGTCAATTAAAACGATGACAGCAATCCATGAATTGGGCTTCGAATTGCTTCTGCTTCTACCGTATAATACTGCTCACTGGGAAGAAATTTTCGTCGGATGAAGGGGTGATCGCCGATACTGAGGCATATTTTGAAACAAAAGGTAAATATAAAATGGTATCGAACAGTTAAAGGGTCGCTATACTAAAACTTACCGATCTAAGCGGGGTTAGATCTCCGAAGGAGCTATTTAACTAATGTGCGCGATACCTTACAACATGCCGATCCCTGTGGTACCCGAATAAGGAATCTCAATTTGGAGATTCGGCAAATGGTAAATCAAAACAGCGGGCAAAATGGTTAGAGCACCTGCAACCTCTCCACCGGTGCGAGTAAGCTTTGGACTACTGTCAAGGCTTTGTTTAACCGAAGAGACATAATGACCGAGTTGAAATTCAATTTAATGGCCATGACCTTTCGGACCCGTAGAATTATTATCCGACGGCAAAATGCCAAAAGACTGCACACCACTTACTTTCACCGATGAGAAGATTCAGAGTGTCATCAATAAGGCAAAATCGTCCAAATCCCTTGGCCCTGAAGGAAGTAGCATGCTGCTGCTAAAGCACATAGCCTTGATGGGAGTAAGCTACCTCACCAAGGTCTTTAAATACCCGATATGTAGAAATCGGGCCCACTACTGAAACCTTGGAAATTTGCCAACAAAGGGAAAGTCTATCGTCTGATAACTCTCCTCTCCTCATGTGCTCAAACGTAAACGGCTATATCTCCGACCTTTCTCGCTCCTCGCTGCACGAGCGACCATACTCACAAACTGGACGAAAGAGTACAAACTTGACCTTAGCATTGCAGTCAATAGTATCGGTCGGCCGGTCCTTAACCACGCCGGGGTCGCCTGTATGCAGTAAAACGCAGACCAGGAAGCTGAAAATATGTCAGAACACTGCACTCTGGACTGGACAGGATAACTCTTGATGTGTCCCATTGATCACTTGCACAGTGAGGCCCATATGCTCTCAGTTAAGGACCATAATGAACTCCTCTCCAAGCAGTTTCTGCTAGGGTGCTTTCGCAGAAATCATCCTTACAGTCACCTGCTTAGAACCGAATCGCCTCCTAGGAGCATCAAGAGGTCTTTTCCTCAACTACGTCGACAACATAAAACAATACGCCGACCAGACTTCGAACGCAACAAACTTCAAACATGCACTGACCCCATTCACAGTGGAGCCATTAACACCTTCACCGACTCCCCCTCAGTGAATGGCGTACTTGGAGTCAAACCAGCACCCATTGCAGACGTAGAGCTCGAGTTGACGCGAGAATCGAAAGTGGCCCTTGCGCACATTCGTTCTGGATACTGTAATAGGTTAAACTCTTATTTATCCACAATAGACCCTGACATATCAGACATATGTCCAGCGTGCAATGAGTCCCTGCATGACACTAACCATCTCTTTGCATGCCCTGCTAACCCCACACATGTGAGACCCTTCTCTCTATGACCTGACCCCGTCGAAACATCACGTTTCCTGGGCCTACCGTTGGACGTCAGTTGACCACTTACATATGTATGTATATAATCTATATCGGCAATTAGGTACCCGTTACAACAACAACAACAGGGTCGCTATAATCAACTTGAAATGAACTACATATTTGGAATAAAGAAAAACATATTTTGCCAAAAAAATGTATTTTACTCGGGTTGGGGACTTTTTAATTGGCCTGTTATATATTATTAAAAAAATTTATTTATTTTTTGGTTAAAATAGCTATTGTACCACGAGCCGATTAACTTCATTTATCTTGTGAATATCAAGCGTATGCTAATACAAAAAGTTAGCTATCGATTTTATGCAGTCAGTGATTGCATTAGTCAGGTTACGAATTAACCGGCATATTTTTTGGATTAATCCGATAACCAAAAAAATATCCCAATAAATTACATTAAAAATACAAAGAACATAAAATAAATGTAATAAAAAAATTACATCAATGAAAAAAGTAGCAAAAAGATTGTGGTCTGACCATATTGACCAGGCTGGTAGTGGCATTTCACTCCGGTACGCTATCCCACTACTGCCTACCACGGGAACTCTTGGCTGCTGGTTTTCACCCCTGGCCCGGTTCATCCCTCCTTAGCCAACCTGAATGTCGAGGACTCCTCCTTGACACCCATATTGATGGCAAGCTTAGTGCGGACGTTCCGTCAACATGATCTGGTCCACCACACAGGACTCCCGGCCTCAGGCCATCCCACAATCCGACCTCACAGAAGCGTGATTACAGAAGATGCCAACCTTCCAGTCGAAAATGTATGCTCACATTCACCTACTTGTGCGTACTTCTTCTTCTTATTCGTCGACTGCAAGCACATTTTTACAGCAAACCAGTTTGCTTTCACTGTTTCTAATTTTAGAAACGACAGCTGCGCTAACAGTGCATACGTGTATAGGTAAGTAAGCAAAAAATGCGCATGACAGCAAATCATATTATTTTAGAAAAAATAAATATTGATATTGGGTAAAAATTGCTAATTTTATTTCAGACTAAAACGTAAAAAAAACCAAACAAACAATTAAATTAATTTTTTTTTCACGAGAAAAAAAAAATTTAAATTTAAATTCATTTTTCATTTAAATTTTTTTTTCAAGAAAAAGAAAATTTAAATAAAAAAAGTTATAAAAAAATAATTAAAAAATATGTAATTTAATAAAAAAAATTAAAAAAATTTCTACCGTGACGTGGTATTCGAACCTGCGACCCAACAAATCGTGAATCATACTAAAATATGAGTTTTGTATGGAAAAATTTTAGTATTTGAATTATTTAGTTTTACTTTGATAAATTATAAATATTGGTTTGATATTAATTGAGTAAAAATTGGCAAAACTGTTAAATAATTTAAAAAATTAAAAAAATTACAATTAAAATTTTACTCACCTGTGATGGTATTCGAACCTGCGACCTATGAATGGTGGAACTATAAGTTTGTACATGTGAAAATGTACACGCATATCATTACTTCATAGCATTTTTATACAAATTTATACTCAATTCCTTTATTTCATATACAAAACAAGAAAAAACGTTAACTTCGGTTGCACCGAAGGTAAATACCCTTCACAGGTGCATTTCTGTTAGTAACTATGTGTTCAGTTTGTATGGAAGCTATAAGCTATAGTTAACCGATCTGATCAATTTCTTCGGAGATTACATTGTTGCTTTAGAAAATAATATATACTAAATTTCGTTAATATATCTTGTCAAATGTGAAAGTTTTCCATACAAGCATTTGATTCCGATCGTTCAGTTTGTATGGCAGCTATATGTTATAGTGGTCCGATATCGGCCGTTCCGACAAATGAGCAGCTTATTGAAGAGAAAATGACGTTTGCAAAATTTTAAAACGATATCTTAAAAACTGAGGGTCTAGTTCGTATATATATAGACGGACGGACAGACAGACGGACCTGGCTAAATCGACTCAGCTCGACATACTGATCATTTATATATATATACTTTATAGGGTCTCCGACGATTCCTTCTGGGTGTTACAAACTTCGTGACAAACTTAATATACCCTGTTCAGGGTATATTGAAAGAGAAATACATTGAATTAACTTTAGGTGAAAAATTGTCAGCACCATTTGACTAAATACAAAAACAAAACATTTATTATTAAGCCAAAAATAAAACAATTAAACAATGAATACGCGGTTATCAATTAAACATTGATATTTAAAATATAACATTAATATATTTCATTGATATTTATCTATACACATATCTATGGTGCAGGGGAAAGTAGTGCTAAACTTCATTACAGTCAATCATTTGATTACTCCCATGGTAAACGCCCCAAAGGACACACCGACCAATTGATTAATTCATCATCTGCAAATATTTTAATAATAATTAGTTGTAGATATTATAACGACATAATGAAATGCCCACTTTTTTCTATCGTCCAAATGCCATACTGTTCTTTATCATTTACCACTGGTTCTGAAACTTCGCAATCCATTTTTTCATGAGTGCTGTTCTGCTTTTCAAGCGCTTGCAATAGTTCACTTGCGGTGTGTATGGTTTCGTCTTCATTTGTTTGTTTAGCAGCATTCTTTTTAAGGCCAACTCGCTTGCCAAAGTAGGCATCAATAAGCAGCGAAATGCCTCGAATTTCCGAAGTAGTTAGCGGCGGCTCCACCAGCGGTAGTATGCTAAATAAATATTTATGTATTTGTTTATAGTGAGTTAAATTAATCACGAAATTATAAACTAACATACCTTTTAATAATTGGTGCATTATACTGATTGATATCGCGCAATTTTTGTTCAACAAAACTTCTTTCAACCACCCAGACCCAAGGTCGACGCATAGAGTCCCCAAAAATTGGTGTACATTTAAGATCGACACCTGCATAAATTAAGTGCCGTCTCATTTTCTTCGAAATATTTTCTTGGTTCAAACAGGTGAAATCAAAATCTGTGGTGTTGGGATTCTATAAACAGTAAAACAGAAATGTATTTAGTTCAAACGTAGTAACAAGATTACTTGTATATTGCAAATTACCTCATCCAATTCAGCTTTATACATTTGCTTGCATTTTCTAAACGCCACAAAGCCGGCGGCTATTCGTACTGCCCAAAAACTAGCCCCAGTTCGGCGTTGTTCCAATGCGTTTGTATTCTCTGCCAATTCTATGAAACTATAAAATACATCCTCAATAAAGCCATAAACTGCCAACATGCGGAAAAAACTGTGCGTCGCAGCAATTATGAATTCAAGTGGCTCACCAGAGCTATGAGACTCTTAAAATGCAAAATACATAAAAAGTTATAATTCATCCAACAAAGTTTTAGTAATATCATTTTTACCTCCAATATTGAAAAAATATTTCATCTTGAATAGAGCTTCTATGAAAATTTCAGACATATCTTTGATTCCGATCTCTCGTTTGACCAATGCAATTATTTCCTTTACAACGAATTCGAGCGTATCTTTTAAAGAAGTTAATTTACTTTCAGCATAATATACACGCAATTGTGCCAGCCGCTTGCCGCTAATATGTCGCTTTCCACTTTTCATATTATGCGCACCTTTACAATAGCATTCCAATGCTGCATCGTAAATTACAAATAATTTTGTTATATTCTCTTCGAAAAGCGTTTTATCCATGCGACGTATTTTACTCGCTTCCACATCACACATTGACTCTAACTGTGGAAACCAGTAGTAATTTCGTAACCAATTCAAACAATAGCTTACGGAGGTCCGTAGTATGTCAATGGGTGGTAGAACTTGTCCGTGCGCACAAATGTGTCGCAAATCTACAACAAACGACGGTAGTCCCAGCATACGTGCTGTGTCGTACATTGTACGCATATTATGTGTTTGCATCGTCGATGACATGAAATTAAAGAAACGTGTGAAGGCGCTCGCATACAACGTTTGCACAACACTCTCAGAAGATGCTTGTAGGCCTTCAGCCTTATCTAAGTGCTGCACTTCTAAAAGCGCTTTAGTTGCGAGCACACCTGCTGGACATTGTGTACTACGGCGCAGACTCCAAACATTAATTTGACTTAGTCCACGTTTTTGTTGATCCACATCGGTATCTTCATCGAATAATAATTCATAGACGTTGCGAAATTCCCTACTGCAATAAAATGTACCAATTATTATCAATACTTAAGCACTGTTTTGTAAAAAAAAAAATACTAGCGTACACATCTTTCCATGGACCAACAACTGTTCGCCTCTTTGCTCCCGGCACTTGCTCCATGGGTTCACACAGCTGCGCGCTGTTATTCATTTTAATTTCCTAAAAACCCTTCCAAATATTCAACTAGCACCGACTATCAGTCGGTAAATGTTTTAAATGTCATTTTAGAAATTGTAAACAAATAATACACGTGCTTATTTGGTCATTCACAATAGTGTACAATGTTGATAGCAATTGAACACGATTATAGCTATCGATAACAACGATTACTTTTTTAGAATACTGTGCTTTTTAATAAAATTCAAAATTGATTAGCAGCAGTATTTAAAAAATTTGAAATTTGTTAATAACTGCTTGCGCAGAAATAAGCAATTTTTTAATGACAAAGGCAGCCACTGAAGAAATGTTTTTTCAGCAGCATCCCACAAATAAATTAGTGTACTTTAAAATTCGGTTACAACAGTTAACACGTACAGGTTCGATCATCTTTTCAAGTAAGCAAGGGTCAAAAGTCAAACAATAAATATAACTATCTTATCTTCCAGATTCCATCATCTCTCAAAGTAAACAAGGGATTAGTTCAAGAATCAAACATTAAATGTAACTATCTTCTCCTTATCAAACGAGGTTGTAGTCCTATGAACACAGTTTTAATAGCATTCTGTACTTATTTTTGCAGTTTCATCAAGCTATCTTACATTCCCCTATGGCATCAACCATAAAGACAATCAGGAAGGCGGAAGCCAGTAAATCTGGCTGGGAAAAACAATGGACCGACTACCGGGTTGACATTCCTTGGAAAGATTAATCCGGGGCCGTTACGGTTTCTTAGATCCGACTGCCGTGGGAACGGAACAATATTCACAAACAATAATTCAGCTCGGTATGCTGATCATTTTGATCATTTGTATATTTACAATTGTTACTGGTGTTCTAAACACGGCACTGCCTTTTTTCTATTTTTTCAGCAAAAAATTATATAAATAATAAATATTGTAAATTTCATACATTACCGGTGTGAACAATTCAAATTGTATTTTCTTAAATAAACAACAACAGCAATAAGTATTTTATATTGAAAAATTGTATTTGCTTTCAAAAATGCCTAACTTAAACGCTAACTTACCATATAGTTACAATCATAATATATATTCATTTAAACTGCACTTAATTGTAATTAAACTACAACTTATATTAAGTGTTATGGTATGTTTTGTCAATACACCACAAAGCATATCATTGCTCTTATGCCTTGATGCATGTACATATGTAAGTATGTATATAATTGTGGTTATTTAGTTTATACTAATTTTTCGCTAAATATTATTATATGCTTGTAGATATATATGCATCAATTTATATGTGTAAGTAATGCAGTTGCTCTTCGGTGCATTTGCCGCATTAACAAGATTTCCATCGACGTACATACATATGTACGTATGTATATATGTATGTAATTGTATGCATGTTATTTTCAGACATACATTCATGTATTTTATAGAAAGCGGCAATTCTATGAAATATTTCAGTTTTTACACAAGGACTTTAAAAATAATTTGGCCTACTAGTTTTACTTGTAAATATTTTTAATATATTTATATGTATGTGAAGATGTGTATAAGTATGAGCGTAGTTACACTTTTTCTGTTGCACATAACTGTGCATATTTGTATTACATACATTTGTGTCTCAGTACGCATTTTTTTATAAATTTAACTTTTTATATTAAGTAATTACAAAATTAACATACATATTTACAAACCATTTCAACTGAAAATTGTACATAGCTAGTAACTATTTAACAGAGTCATTTATGTACAAATATAAAACTTTCGCTAGTATATATGTATGTGTGTAAGTGTAAAAATAAAAATCTAAAATGTACAAGTAATTACAATTAAATATATACAAACGTATTTTGAGACAAAAATATTTATAAATTAACATCATCATTATAGTATATGTATATGTATGTACATACATATTTATATATGTATAACTGCTAGTGTGGGCATGATATTAAATTTCTTTTATTTTTGTTTAAAAATTTTACGAACACTGCTCAACAAATAAAAAATAAATTTTTTATATATTAATTACATATGCATATGTACAAATATACCTACATATGTAATATATGTACAGCCCTGCTCTATACATTCTATGTCCGCATACTCTTCTTCGTAAAAAAGAAATTCTTGTTACGCACACATTTACATATGGATGTATGTATGTATGTATGTTTACATATAGGTATTTTTACTTAAATTTAACTTATGCGTAATTTTTATATACATACATATGTACATTTATGTGTACATTGTTTATATAGCCACTCAATGTAAATTTTACTAGCACTAGAAAGTCCTGCAATTTAACCTAAGCTTATACATATCTATATGTATGTACATAGCTATACATATATACAAACTTATGTATCTACATATGTACATTGTAACCCTCTTCATACACACATACTATATTGAAGTTTGGAAGCAAAATTTGTTTTACAATTAATGCTACTCAATACTTTTGCTTATAAATTATTACCAAGCTTGTTTGACTATTGCGAAATTGAAACCACTTATTAAACACACATAAAATTTCAATCCATTATAAAGCAGAAAAAAATCATTACTATTTTGAATATTGTATCGAATATTAACAGACCCTATAAAATAAAAAAATTGGTTTGAAACATTGCATTTCGAAAGACACTAGATTTATATTGCTCAAGTCGGAATTAAAAAAAAAAAAAAAACAAAAATCGTCTCATTAAGCTTTGCAAGAATTGAGATTAGAAATAGTTAATTTATATTTTGTAATACGTTTACTTATGCTTTTTTGATATCTGTTGTAAAAACCAAACAGAACAACTTAACTCGACTTACTATTCTTATACTCTTAAGCTGTAAACTGAAATATTTTTTTACAATAATAATGATGTTATACAGTTTTTATCAAAAAAGGATTTCGAATATTTAATTTTTCTATATGAGTGACACAAATTTTTTTTTTTAAAGGACAGGAAAATAAAAAATATATATATTTAATAAAAATAAATTTTTTTTATGATATCAGATTTATTATAGAAATAATAAAAATAATAAAAAATGTGCATACATATAGAAACAAATTTAAAAAATGTAAAATATTAAATAATAAATTAATATTAGACACAAAAATCCCAAAACCTAAAATAATATTAACTAAATGGAAAACAAAGTTTCAAAAAGTAAAAATAATGTAATGAATATAAAAATTTACAGAGATTAAAAAATAAATAAAAACAAATATTTTAAAAAGAAATATTAAAAAATAAATAAAATAAATATATATTAAAAAAAAAATATTAAAAAATAAATAAACAAAAAATAAAAATGTTAAGAAATTAAAAACATAAAAAACAAAAAATTAAAAAAATTAATAAATAGATAACTTTTATTGAAAAGAAAGAAAATAAAATCATTTTTCGTTTCAAATTTGGGAATAAATTGATCACATATTTAAAATTAAATAAAAATTTCATAAAAAACTAATACGTAAAAATATAAAGAATAAAAAAATATATATAATGAAAAAATATATGTATATAATGAAAATAAAAAAAATAATAATAATAATAAACAAGTAAAAAAAGGCTAAGTTGGCGGGCAACCGAATATTTTATACTTTTGCTACTTGCAGGAATCAAAGCCAGAGAAATACCTTAAGGTGTAAAACGTCCAGCAGAGGATCAGAATCCCAGCAATATAACTCATACACTGACCGACATATTCCGCATAAAGTTTGTAAGGTTGTAAAAAAATCTGTATATGTGGTATATGGGAGCTGCGATAGTATCGATCCGATTTTATTTTCAGTAAGGTACCTCATAAACAATCACCAATCATATGGAGTAAATCCTGGTAATAGTTATATCGGGGCTAGGTTAAGTTTTTCGCCCAATTTTATCTATTTTAGGCAGAAAAATACACTGTTATGAGTAAAAAAAATAAAAAAATACAAAAAAAAATACAAAAAAAAAAAAAAAAAAAAAAAAAATTAAAAAAAAAAAAAAAAAAAAAAAAAAAAAAAAAAAAAAAAAATAAAAAAAGTAAAAATAAAAAATATATATACATATATAAAAGTATACAAAGAAAAAAATAAAAATAAATATGTACATACATATGTATGTATGTATATATATAAAATATAATAAAAATCTTTTAAAAATATAAATTAAAAATATATGTGTGTAAAAATACATATATGTATGTAAAATGTAAAAAATAAATTTTAAAAAATTAGATTAAATAATTTTATTCAAAATCAGCACTATTTTTCTATTTTCACTAACAGAATTGCACTTAAATAAACATATTTTGAAGTGAGTATGTACATACTTACATATACTAAAAAGTGAAAGATGAAACATAATTCTAACCTCAAAAAACAGGATAAAGCATTAAACGCTACTAGTGTTTTCCACATAGAAAGTAGAATAGACGTTAAAGTTTTTGGTTTTCAAGAAAGTTTTGTATTAATAATCAAGAAAGTTGCGATTTCAAGTTTATGACTTTTTTCATACATTTTCGTCCCTTTTTTTGCAAAATCCTGCTCGGTTTGTAAACACAAACATATGTATGTATATGTATAATATATTATTTATACTAATGTATAAACACTCTTCACTATAATTTATTTTTATCTAAAATGAAACCAATGAAAATCATCCACAAATTTATGTGTGTTTAAAAATATATGTTGTATTTTTCGTTTTATAAATTTGTCCATGTTTAAAATACAAGTAATTTACATATAAAACAAAAAGTTTACAATCCATAGCTATTATCTTAATGTTTTTTTATAACAAACTTAGGTAATTGTGTAATTAAAAAATAAACTAAATTAAATTAACTAAAACGAGATGTTTGGACCCAAATTATGATATTCAAATAATATTACAAAACATATGCGCATTTTAAGATTTAAGATTTAGTAGCTAAATACAATATAAAAATTCTTATGCAGAAATATATGTGTATGTATGTATGGTATATAAAGTTAAGCAATACGTCTTTAAATGATACTTGTGTATATGCATGAAGGCTTGCATAAATTGCTGTTAATTATAATAGTTGTAAAATAAAATTTACTTATACGTAAATTAACCGTTATATTGCTGAACACTGCAAGTTAACAGTATCAGGCATTTGCATTCCAATTATATTAAATAATTTCATTACATATTTGTTTAGTATAAGTATATATATTTGTATATAGTACTTCCAGCACTATACATGTATGAATTGCTATTTAAATTATATGCTTTTTTCGCCACTAGCACGCTGCTATTGCAGCTGTAACTGATATTTACAAAATATAAATATAATGCGTTATATTGCCGGACCGTTGCAACAATAATGCAATAATGCTAGTAATTGTTTATAACCTTTATTTAAACTACACTTTGTACATTTTCATAATTCACACCACACACACGCACGCACACATACAGTTAAATGTATAAAAAGTTTGAAGAGTTACATTTTGTAAATGAAATGCAGCAAAGCTGCGAAATAGCCTAAGAACTACAAGTACTTTCGTTTGTTCGTTTACAAATACCACGTTGCTTATTTACAAATAGCTGAAGAGAAAAGGATTCCGAATTAGTGAGAGTGATTGTGGCAGGATTAACGAGAAGTGTGCTACATTTGATAAAAAATTTATGAACACTGCACAATTTAGTGCAACAAACAACAAAAAAAAAAAATATATAAAAAAAATATATAAAAAAATATATAAAAAAAATATATAAAAAAATATATAAAAAAAATATATAAAAAAAATATATAAAAAAAAAAAAAAAAAATAAAAATAAATAAAAAAATAAATTAAATAAAAAAAAATAAATATAAGAAAATAAACTATATATAAAACAATAAAAATAAATTAAATATAAAAAATTTAAAATAAAAATAAAAAAACAAAAATATAAAAAAAATATAAAAAATTTAAAATAAAAAAACAAAAATATAAAAAAAAATTTAAAAAAATTACAAAAGAATAATAAAAAATTAAAAAACTATAACAAAAAAAGAAATACAAAAATTTGAGAAAAAAATAAGAAATTAAATAAAAAGGAAAAAAGAAGAATGTTAAAAAAATTAAGGTAGCCAAAAAAAATTAAAGAAAAACGACAAAAAACAATTAAGAATAAAAAATAATCTTACGCACAGTGAACTGCAATTAAATTTTCTTAACTTTTAATAAAAAAAAAATTTATAATTTTCAGAATTTTTGATTAAAAATTTTAATTTTCTGTTTTTTTTAATATCTGTATTTTTTTAAATTAAAAAAAAACTTTACTGTAAAAAGTTTAAATTGCAGGCACAAACTAAAACCTTGTTGAAAATGCACACACATTATTTAGGTATATTAGCGTGCAGTTAATGGAGTTTTGTGCATTAGCAGAATACATAATGTTGTCTATTAACAATAATTTATATATACAAATATTTGAATAAATAAATGTGTTAACTAATTGTGAATTATTGAAATCTTTTCGCTTGCATTTTCATTTTTTGTGTGTTTTTACAAAATGATAGTTTAGTATTTTCGCATTTTTACAACTCCTACACATACTCCACTTATTTATTTAATTTACACACACACATGCATACATAATTTGTTTAATATTTTCCACTAAAATTACATAGACTATGCTAACAATGTTTTCACCGCAAAGGCGCTCATGCATACATACATATGTATGTGTATTTGATAACCGAAACGGCAATAATTTCACACGTGTGATACGACAGTGAAATTTAGTTAGTAAATATTAAAGTTCTATTTTACATATGCAGACGTTTGTATATTTAGAAATATATATTTCCATATATATATTTTGTTTTTATATAGTTACAACTCGTCCATACATTAAATATGCTTAATTTAAAATGCTTAATACTAATTATCAACTACATACATACAATGTGTATTAAATTTGCTTATTAAAGTTCAGCATTTACAACATTTTGCTGTGCATTCTGCTCATCCTTTTAGGTTTTCAAACTTCATTTAGGTATAAAATTATAATTTTATTATATCTACACTTAAATGAAATTGTCTTACAAAATATTCCTCGTTACAACTAACTCTATATATATATATATATGTATGTATATATGTATCTTATAAGTTGTTAATTCGATTTTAATCATTGTGTGTAACTACTTATGATAAATGTGTTAGTTTTACTTAAAATTATGCAATTGTTTGTTACGCCTTGCTTCGAGACGTTCAAATTGGTGGCACTGCGGCCAGCCGCCTCTCAACTTTAATAAAATGCTTATATGAATTTGCGCATAATCGGTTAGTTTAGTTTTGTTCATTGAGTTTTTCTTTTTATAATTTTAATGGTTGGTTTCGTTAAATTCTACCTGCTGTTCAACTTACAATTATATGTATTTACAAAAGTGGTAAAATTATAGTTAATTTATATAGTATATGACAATAATGCTTAGTCATTATTGAAAAGTGTTGTGTCATTGCTTTTACATATTTCCGTTTTATCATTAACTTGTTTTAATATTACTTTTTATTTAATCTAAAATTTTGTGTGAAATATAAGGCAATTCATGTTTTTGCATTGAAATGGTAAAACATAGTTGAATGGAAACTTTTTTATTCGAATGCAAAGTCATTCCTAGTTTTTTTTACTAAAATGCGCCATGCTTCTGAACATGAAAAAAATAAAAAATATTAATAAAACAAAATAATAATATGAAAAAAAAATATATATAAATAAAAAAAAAAATCACTAAACCAAATTTAAACAATAAAATTTAAACAAAAATTAAATTAAAAAAAAATTATATTAAAAAAAAATTAAATTAAAAAAAATTAAATTAAAAAAAATAAAATTTAAAAAAAATTTAAAAAAAATTATAAAAATAAAATAACAAAAACTAATAAAACAAAGGGATAATAAAATAACAATAATTAAATAAATAATAATTTAAAAAATTAAATTTATAAAAAAAACTAAGCAAATTAATTAATAAATTTAAATTTATTTAAATTATTTATTATTTTATTAAAAATTAAATATAAATTTATTAATTAATTTTTTTAGGTTTTTAAATTCTTAATAAATTTAAAATTTTATATTAAATTTTTAATAAATTTAAATTAAAAAAGTTTTTTTTTTAAACATAATTAAAGAAAAATAATTTAAAACTAAAAAATAAAATACAAAAAAATTAAATTAATAAAATTTAAATTAATAAGTTTTTTTAATCAAAAAACTGTATGAAGAAAACATTAAAATTTTGTCTGATTTAACTATTATCGGCGACACTGTAATTGAACATTGTTGTAACTGAACATTTGTATAAACATAACAAAAAAAAAAAAAAATATAAACAAGAAAAATTATTTACTTGAAGCATAAACAAATTATTAATTTTGGTGAACATAAAAAAATAGAACTATTAAAAAGCAACTTTCTTTAAAAGTATACACCATATTTGTTAAAATAATAATATGCCAAAAACTTGCCTAGTATGACAAAAAAAAAAATAATAATAAATAAATGGCGTAGACTTGTAAGAGCAAATTGGAGTCTGGAAGTTTGGCAAACGGAAGCACACAAATGCTTACACCGTTTAGAACGTTCGACGGTTATAAGTATCGAAAATCGTTTCTTTGCATATTGAACGGCACATTGGGTATATGTATGTATTATGACGAAATTCATATCAAATATTGAAGTATTTGCAGTTACATGTGTGCATATGGAAGTGTATGTATGAAATTATTTGATTTCGGTTCTTAACCTCAACTTTATATCACAAAAGTATAAACTATCAAACATTATTATAATAAATATATAAAACACACAAACTTAGACTCGAAACACACGCAATTGCAACGACCAATTTGTTTAGAATGCTTGTTGTTTGTTTTGTTTAGTTTTTGTTCACTTTAATTTAAACTAATAAAATACCTAAAATTGCAACAATCATTATTGAATACGCATTATCGACATCTTGCACATTTATCGTATAAAAATACTGCACATTAACTCATTTCCTCGCATATTAACTACTTAGCGCATATATATATTACAATACACAATTGACGACACTTTTTCTATATATATTTATATATATATATATACAATCTGACGTGGGTTTTTGTTTGCTTAAATTGTAGCTTTTACATAATCGCTGCTGTCAGATAGTACAGATCCATAAGCATTTGCACATTAATTGGCAAACACGAGAGACGATCGTGTGTGTTGGAGTCCAATGCCAACCAGGATAAGGCATTGTAACCCTCCAACACGAAACGCAATACATCGGCAGTGAGTGAGGAATCCAGTGGATGATCTATGGCTGACGAATGCGCATTTGTCGAGTTAAGTATATCGTCGGCGGTCTGTATGTTTGGCACGTGGAGGTGCAATGCCGTTTTCAAGAATACAGGACAAACATCTTCCAAATGCGGGCAAGCTGCCCAAAACCAGGAAGGCATGCGTCCAGTTGGCGCTGTAGAAACCATGTAGCCCACGGCTAGCGGTTGCTGATTTATTGAGCCCACCTACAAAGACAAAATAAATAATTAGTTTATTAATATACTATAATTATTATAATGAGTGATTGAAATTACCTCTTCAACATCCTGTTGCTGTGCCGAGTTGAAGTTATTGCCACCGGCACTTGGCCAGCTGCGATTATCTTCCATGCGATCGGGACTGCAGTGATTCGATAAGCGACCAGGTTGAGCTAAAAAATAGTTTATAAGTGGATGTGTGAGTTTACGTTGTTTCAAAAAATTATAATAACAAAATAAATTTGTATATAATATAAAAGTTTTCATACAAGAATTTGATTTTGAGCTATCAGTTTGTATGGCAACTACTTATATGTAATAGCTGTCCGATCTGAACAATTTCTACAGAGATTACACCATTGCCTTAGACAATAACCCAATCCAAAATACGTTGTTGTTGTTGTAACTTCTATAGGCAAGCTGTTTTATTTTGGACGTTCCAAGCTTCGTGGCAAACTTAATATACCCTATTCAAGATATAAAAAAAATACTTACGATCCCAATCGAGCAGATCACCCATGAGCTCAGCATCAGTGAAGCCGCCATTTTCGTCATCATCATCGAATATGATATCATTTTCCAAATCTACTTGTGGCTCATTTTGAAATTGACGTGTAAATGACTGTAAAGAGGCGGAAACATATACATATATCATCAATATTTTTAGGATTACAAAAATTTACATTGCTTAATGTATTATGGATTGACGAAGACTTACCAAGCAAACGGCACTTGTCGGGAATACTAGTATGTGTGTGCATGTTACATCTTGTGGAGTGGATAGCGGGTTCTGCATGGAAATCTGCGAAAACCGCTCATCCGGTGTGAATTGGTCAGGCATTACGCGCAGTTTTGAATCTGGCTCCAACGTCACCAAGCAGGCGCTGAGTATACCAGGTGGATACATGAAGGAACATTGCTTACAAATATCCTTTAGTTGCTTGGAAGCTTTCTGTAGATTTTGTTTACTCAACAAAGAACTCCATGATTTTAGTTCGCTGTGACCGATGCGTCCAATACGGCCCACAACCAACCGCCAATGATGCGCTGTCTGTGAGATCAAACCCATTATGAAGTCCATCAGCTTCTTGAGTCCCACACGTCGCGCCGGTGCCTTACGTCTGCGCGCACGATTCGGTACATCTATATTGATGATGATCTTTTCAAACATCTCACCACGATCATCGGTCACGGTCGCGAGCAACCAACATTGATCTTCACTCAGACAATAGTTGCAATACATGACTGAATACTTTTGCTCGTTCAGTGCGCGCATACTGGATGATTGGCGGGAGAAGTCTGTCTTGTCATTTTTCTCATGCATTGGCGCCAATACATACGGCGGTGTGTACATTTTGTATGGTTGTCGATTCTTGTCGTCTTTGCTCTTTAGGAATGCTTCCATATTGGCGGCTGTGCCGAAACCGGTCAGACTCTTCACGGCCTGCGTGTGCACCATATGTCGACGACACTGCGAGAATATGTTCAACGCCAAGCAACGAATTTCGTCGGAGAAACGTTTTCGTGTACGCGATCGTCCCAATTCAACTATCGATTCCAACGATATGATTTGAATATTGATATTTGCACGTACCGAATCCGGTATGGACTTTAATAGCTCAGCATAGCAACGCAACAAGGCTATACAAGCTAAACGCTCCAATTCTGGTGAGTCGGAACCGAATGTGAAAGGTTCAACTACGTAGAGCACAATTGCCGGTGGGTTTATATCTTCCATTGTTTCACCCATACCCAAAGGATCGCTAAGTACAATTGGTGGTTTTGTGTCGGGTTTGATGTCTGGCTTCATGTCGATCGATTCGGCAGAATTCTGTTGTTGTTGCTGTTGATGTTGCATCTGCTGATGTTGGAGTTGTTGTTGCTGCTGCTGTTGATCCATGCCCTCGATCTTGGGCGATGTATGCGTTTTGTCTTGATCAACACCACTCACCGAACTGTGTATCGAACTCATGCTGCCCATTGGACTAGTGGTGCCACGTTCGCGTCCTGCTCCCGGTTGACAACTGCTATTCTCAGGTGGATTAAGCAACGTCTTGTCGCCAGGCACACGATTGAGGTACGGCGCTATTTGGTTATGAAACGCGCTCGCATACAATCGTATTTTTTCGGCTATAGCGGTATTATCTAAGGTGCGCAACCAATCGTCCAGTGGTGTGCTATTTGGTGTATTATCTGTGGGCGAACGTGGACCCACCGTCAACAAACCATCCCAACCGCGAATGGGCGTATGACGACCCAACTTACACATTTCATACGTAGAACTCAATTCTCTGAAATATGTTCGCGTATTCTGCACCACAAAATCAGTTTCCGGACACACAACCAGATACACAATATCACGCGCATACGCATAGGGTTCCAGCAGAAGTTTGTCCCAATAGTGTATGGCTAGTGGTGCTACTGAAACCCAATCCTTGTCATGTCCAACTATCACCGATGGTATCGGTTGTGGTTCGCATTGTCCAGAAGCACGTCCAGCCAAGCGATGGAACTGTCGCCAGGTCAATGGTCCGCTTACTGTGTAAGTAGCATCTTTGCTGCCCGCTGCACTGCGAGATTTCGAATGGAATGCATTTTGCAACATGGGTTGTATGAAGTTCATGGTGCGCACAATCTCTTTATTACTGCGTGAAAATCCAACTGGAATGTACGGCCACTTATGCACTGTTAGTCTGCCACCAAAGAGTTGATGATTCCGTTTGGCCGTGCCAGGACGGCTAGGGTCGAAAGGTGAGAGCTGGTTTTGGCTGGAAAATTCATTCACATCCATACGGTTACTTTCGAAAGCTAATCTCGCCTGCTCAAGTGCCAAACATATTACATCGTTCGCGTCGACGAATTCTAACACATTGGAGATGGCAGCCACCGATTGTGGTTGTCGGCTTTGTCGAGCTAAACGATGTCGGTGACGTTGTAAAGCTCGGTGTACTGCACTGCTAGACGTTTGTATGATGGAACATTGTTCAAGTAATAAATCAAAGATGACGTGCGCATGTTGGAGTGCTTGCGCATCGGGCTGTACGTGGTTAGCCTTGTCTGCTTGTGCAGGTAACAATGAGTTAGCGCCCTTAATGGCTAGAGAGGACGTCAATTTCACAGCAGTTGGCGTCAGAGCAGCCGCCAAATTAGCTATCAGGGAAGGTAATGACTGTTTCTTGTTACGGGCGGGATCTTCGGCAACACCCGTTATCTCCATCTCATCCTCGTAAAAGAGACCAGCTCGAAATGCAAGTCGTCTATTGACTACAGCACTAAAACCGCAGGTACAATCTACCGGATCGTCGTCCACGTACCCCGTAATATGTTGATTGCTGGCAGGTGTGTTCGAAGATGAAGATGAACCTGAACCCGTGTGCCCCGATGTTCCTGGCAGCGATGCTGGTGAATCCAAAGCACTGCCACCGCCAAAGGCACTTAACAGGCGCATACTTCCTGCGGCAGCTCCCCCACCACCACTACCGCTACTTCCGCTGATGCCGGCAACAGCTGGGTTCCCGCTTGCATTTGAAGAAGGCGGTAATGGATTAAAGCTTCCACCTGGCAGAGGCACGTAAACACCTGAATCTGCACCACGTATGTTACCCACTTTCTGAGAATCCGCATTACACACACAAACGGTGCTGCTATCGAAATTGTGATCTCGAAAGACATTCAACGCTGTGTCATATAGCAGAATATTCACGATCAAAGAGCTAACTTCGGGCAACTCACGCGCCACCACGGCGCCAGTCGCAACACCGGTTGATGGCAGATTACCCGCTGCGCTTAGCGGTCTAGGAAGATGTGTTGAAGGCATACCAACGCTTTGCGGTGTTGGAGGATGCTCCTGCGAATGATACTGTTTATTCAAATACGAGGATGTTGAGGTGGCTGGACTGGCCACAGCCATTTCATAAGGTGGCGGTGGATGCCGTTGTGGTTGCATCATGGGAAACGGTACCACCGAGGCGGGTGATGGTGATATCGGTGACATGCCGGCCCGTTGCATCATTTGCTGCATACTCGTGCTGCCGGGCGTATTTGTGAGTGCTGCCTGCGGACAGTTAAGCTGATTCAGCAAAAGATTATTTCCACCGCCGACGCCACCACCACCACTGCTCAACGGTGTGGGCACCGTGTTGGAGTGCATTGGTGATGGTATGGGGCCCAAGGGTGTGCGCGGTTGCTGTAATGGTGTGCGCGGCGCTGCTGAGAGTAGTTCGTGTAGTTGTTGATGTTGTTGTTGCAGTTGCTGTAACTGTTGTTGTTGCTGCTGTTGTGCTGCCGCAGCTTGAGCAGCGACCACAGCACGTGATTTCTGTGTTGTCCATGATGGTTTATAGGTGCAATTTGTTGGTAACGCCAGTGGCGGCAGCGTTTGACTAGGTAGGTTTGTTAGAGGCGCGTATTTGGATGAGCCCACAAACTTTGCACGCTTCGGCGGCCGATAAACATATGACCAATCTTCAATTGGCTCTTCAACGGGGCTACCCAGTTCGGCAAAATATTCTTGTTTGATTTTAATCATACCGCCCATACCGGCTTCCAAGCCTCCCGATATTGCGGTTGCTGCAGTAATTACACTGAGATCCGTCATTTGGATGTCCATTTGGCACGGGCTGGAATTAGGATGGTGCTGTTCATGTGATGGTGGTGTAGGAAACATCTTAGTCAGATCTTCCGCCATACTGGAACCGCCGTTACCGCCTCCATTACTGCTACCATTATTACCTATACTATTCGAAGCATTCGGTGTATTTGTGCAGTTTTGCAACGCAGCGATTGCGACCGCACTGGCGTTCACAGCAGCAGCAACTGCAGTGCTGCGCTTAAGATCGTCAATTGTGGTCGTTGCGGTAGAGCCATTGGATGGGTTGTTCGAGTCGGGCGGTGTATGTATTTGCACGCTGCCGCAGCCATCGTTTGATGTCTCAAACAGCTGCTCAAGATCGTTCATTGTTGGATTTAGGCCTTCAGCGGTATACAGATCACCACTGGCACTGCTTTTGCCATCTTTGCAAGGCGAAGCTGTACCCTGTAGCGCATCTGTAGTTTGTATGTCGAGCCCGCGGAAATAACCGCCGCCATTACCATTGCCATCACTACCCACATTTTCCTCCTTGATATTTGTCAAATTGCCACAATGCGCGGCTATGCCCACCAAACCACCACTGCTACTACCACTCGCAGACGCTGCGTTCATGGCGGAACTAGTTAGCGAATTGAGGGAGGCATCTATAGAGAGTAACTGCGAACCATATATCGAGCCCGGTGACGGCATAAGCGGTTTCGAGTGAGTATGACCTTCGTAGAGATTTTTGGTACACATGCTGCGACACGGTTTGGTCACATCGTTGAGCTTGAAACGTTTCATTGGATGATTCGCCCTAAAAGAGTAAATTGAAAGTTAATGTTAATTGATGTTAAGTAATGCAAATAAATTTGTAAGCGACTGCAATTTATAGGAAAAAATTGCATGTATAATATATTTGTGCGTTTATCATTTGTGCAATTTATACTCTCACTATGGAATGTAAAACAGTTATTCGGAACACATAAACACTGGCTTTTGTTTATCTTAGAGTCTAAAGATAGAAATATGCATAAACTGAACTGCAATTTCCCCTAAGAACTCTGTAAAGTATATGTAAGGGAATTTTAAAGCGGTTCAAAAAACACTCACCAAGCATTCTGATACGTGAAATCATACAGTACATTATATTTTGAGCAGTCATCATTGGCGAAACTATCGATATCCTTTACTTTTATTTCTGGCATCTTAAACGATTTCCAATAATCGTTGATCGCATCTGCCGCCGATATGGCAGACGACGTGGAAACTTCTGGCAGACCATTTCGACTACCGCTACCCGACAATGGTGTCGGCGCATAACCCGGTTCGGGTTTAATTTGATCAGCACTTAGTGTGGTCAATGACGGTTGTTGTATCTCGAATTTCTTAATGCTTATAGTGCCACATTGGGGACCAGCCGAACCCGTTGTGCCCGTGCCCATAATTTGTGCTTGTGACTGTTGTGAACCTTGTTGTTGTTGTTGCTGCTGTTGTTGGCCGCTTATAGTCGGAGTGCTACGCCCGACACTTGGTGGTTGTGGCACGCTGCCAGGTCCATTTGGTCCCACGCCAGTCACGCCACCGCCACCATTACCCGCCTCAACAGAGGGTGGCGGCTCTACGCTTGGCGTAGGCCGCACATAAGGCGATGTTGTGATGCTTTTATTATCGTGCTGATCGGTGGGTGTGGGTGCCGGTGTATTCTTGTCCAATAGATGATCAATCGGTGTTGGTGGTTGTTGCAAATTCGGTACGGATGGTGGTGCACGTGGGCTCATTGTTAACAACTAAGCGTGATAAGCAAAAATATAGTTAATATATATTTGAAAAATATTTATTCGGTAATGAAAGGGTGTTAAAAAGAACTAGTATAAACCTCAGGCACTCACTTGATCGGCTGGTGGTACAGACGTTGGCTGTGATAGCGTTGAGTTCGGATGAGGCGATTGTGCGGGTGTGCCAGGCGAACCCACCGAGGGCACCGGCATCAAGTCGCCCACAGAGTTGCGCGAATAAGTTGAAGCGCCGCCGTGCGGTGTGTCGTGCGGCGTCATCGATGCGGGATTCAAAGTTCTGTAAACAAAAATTGCATAATATAACAATTAGTTTGGCATCAAAATTTAAGTAATTTATTATGATTTCGTTTTTTAGCAAAATGTATGCTATTTATGTACATATGTAAGTTGGTATGCTGTTATGCATTCAAACACCATCCTAAAGTGATTTTTAAGAGTTTTGATGTACGATTATATATTGTAAAGGGTATACATATATGCAAATATTCAGCTACAACCATACAGTTTTTTATATAGTATGGAATATTCGATTTTATGTGTCTAAACTTTGTATTCATACAATTATTAGAGCAATACTTTGTTCTTGACCAGCGTTATTGTTACAATTTGTTTGTGTGCATTATGGCGGTGATAAATTCAAATCAAATTAATGTTCAATACTCAATGCATGACCCATAGCCAAGTATTCGATAAACTTGTACAATATACATACATATATATTTTTTATATTAACACATGCTTAATAAATAATAAAACTGAGTATAATTATATGCAATATGAGTTATTTCTCATTAAGTTGACATGCAAATACCGTGACCATCACCCGACTTGTTAGGCAAGTTACAATTTCTTTTTGGGGCTTTCGAGTTTTAGGTATTTATAATAATGTTGTAAGTTTGTATTTGTGGCAGCAAAATAAGAATCGTTTAGTTACCAAAACCAAAAGTCTTTCGAAATTTCTAATTTGTTTGTAATTGCAAGCTTATACCATCTGATCAACTTTTACCCAGTCTAACAAAAAAAATATTTTCACGCATTTTGAACAAAACTTAATTTTTCGACTTCAAAATAGTCACATTTTAAGCATGACAACGAGTTATCCAATTTCCCATAATTCATAAAAATTGCTCTGTTATCTTTCTGACGATGATTTTCAAACAGTGTTTATAACTTTTTTGACGTTTTAGTCATTAAAAAGGACAGATGGACGACTCGCATAAGACAATTTTTCGATGACTTCACGACCTTCTTTGAAAGTCCCGTGCCCTTCAAATCGTAATAAAGTAGACTCCCAAAGCACATTTGCAACATTTTCTTCGGTAACGTAGCCGCGACTCCATTTGAAATACAAAATTTCAAGCAAATTCAAACTTTCACACCTACAAAAAAAAAGGTGGTACCAATCCGAGCCAAATTTGATCAGATGGTGTATTGATATTAATATATTTAAAGGAACAGTAACTCTCGTTTGTAAAGTCGGTACCTCTCACACTATTTGAACACAATTTTTATCTATCTAACGATATAATTTTGATTTTTTGATTTCAGCTGATTCAACATCGAGTTATGAGGGGCACCGCAATTCAACTTTTTTTTCGAGACGCTTTAGAGTCCATTGCCCTAAATTTTAAGATCTTTCCATGAAAATTTATATAACAGTCTTCAAATGATACTACAATGTCACATTGGTTTTTTTAAAACAGATTTTAACTGTTTCATAAAAAATCATTCATATAAATAGGATTTGTGTTACACGAATTAAGCCTACTATAATATAAGAGGAGCAAGTGAAATGTTTAAGTTTAACCACTTTTTGAACTAAAACTTATTATAACCTTATTTCTTTACATTTCTATGGCTTCAACTTTACCTAATACTACATATGTATGTATGTAAGTATGCATGTTTGTACATATGTACATGAATTCGCTTTTATACAATCAAAACAATTTCAGTATAGTGTTAAACTAAATATGAAATTCAGTTACTAATTTACAGGAAAATATATTGTGTAGTTGCATCACCGTAATAATAGTTTTTAAAATAATAATATATACATATGTATGTATATATTTATACTATATGTATGACTACCAAAATTAGTTTTGTTATTTTCTGGGGAGTATGAATATGTTCCAACTTCACCAGTTTTTATGCAAACATTAGCACCATATCTTTTGAGTGTGTGAGAAAATAGCATTCTAATGAGTTGAGATACATATATGTACATATGTATGTGGACCATAGCATACAAGTAATTGTGTGGGAGTTTGCAGTCCATTTCCAGCCAACCAAAAAAAAACGATTAATAATGATATGGAACAGGATAAAGAGCAAGTGTATACATGTTGATAAGAGAATAACTGCGAGTAAGAGCGTGAGGTGGTAAGAGAAAGTGAGAGAGAAATACAGAGAGATAGAGAGATAGTGCGACAACACAAACCTTTGCTTTGGTATGGTGTCTGAAGTTTGATAATGCATAGTAGTGATGCCATTGGAAGCAGCAGCTGCGGCAGCGTCTACTGTGTCCACTGCACCGTCAACGGCGTCAAAGCAAACGCCACCGCCAACACCGCCAACGCTTTCGCTACGACACCGCAATAGCGAATTGCATAGATTTGTATTCAAATAGTTACTGCCGCCGCCGCCGCCGCCAGTAGTGATGCTGTTATCGGTGCTGTATAAGTCATATTGTTGTCGCCGATGGAATGGAATACACACTGTTGTGCGAGATGTAATACTTTTTACATTGCTGTGGTATACAGACGAAGACGATGACGCTGTTGCCGTTGCCGTTGATGGCGACGAAAAGAATGTTGTTGGTGTAGCAGTACGATATTGTTGCTGTTGTTGGTGGCTATTGTTGTAGCTGTAGCTGTTGCTGCTGCCGCTGCCGCTGCCGCATCCCGTCGAGCCGGTGTGCATTTTGCCACCCAATGCCATCATCATGCTGTTGCTCAGACGCACTGACGAAGCCGGCCCGGAAACACTATATATAGGGGATGTCATTGACAAAGAAGTAGTAGAAGCTGCAGTTTTTTTGCTGCTAGTAGAAGTAGTATGTGTGAGAACGGATAGTGTCGACGACGACGATGAAAGTCTGAAAATTGTTGGCCAATTTTTTTTTTCTTTACACCAAATATATGTTTTCTTTCCTGTGCTCTCCCTAACAATTTTCGTATTTACGTTTATATTGCAATATATATTATAGAGATTTATGTGTTGTTAAAAAAGACAGACATAAACTAATTAACTTTGGCATTCGAAATGTACCATAATCTTAAGAAAGCAGAATTCACATGACATTTCTATAGGTAAACATTTGAAATTTGAGGTTATAGTCATATTACAATCAAAAAGCAAATTAATATTGTTTGGGAAAGAGTAGTGTGTAAAATACAGAAGGTTTTTCATGCAGTACACAAAGTATATAGAAGATAAGCTAGAATTTGCAAACAAGATAAATACGAAACAGAAATACTTGCAATAAACACTAGGAAACTTGTTTGTTTACTATCTCATGAACATTATGCGTTAAAATAAAAATTAAGTTAAACATTTTTGGAGGTCAAATATTGTGAAATAATCAACGACTGAATCGTAATAAATTAAATTTGATAGACACTTATGCGTTTTATTAACTCTTAACTGTAAGTGCTCCTTATCACATACATACGCCTACTAGTGACTTTTCAAATTTCATTTTCGGAATCACAGATTCAAAAAATTGAGACACACAAATAAATAACTGCAGTCATTCAAATTTAAGTAATACATTGCTTTGAGAACTTACTTTGTGCATGAACAGGGTGTCTTTTCCGTTGGATCAACAAATCCCCAAAATTGCATTTGCTGCATGCGTAGCTTGGCCTCCACTTCATTGGCGTCGCCAATTTTTGTGTTGGTATTTTGCGTGTCCATGGAACTACAACCGCCACTACTGTTGCCAGCACCGCCAACGCTGCCGGCATTGTTGTCGTTGTTGCCATTATTACCACTGGTGGAATTGCAATCCTCGCCACCTACTGTACCACTGCCTGTGGCAGTTGTGGTTGTTACTCCGCCGGTGGTAGTAGAGAGGGATGAACAAGTTATTTGAGCGGTTGTGGCGCCAGTACTCATTGCTGTGGCAGCAACGCTGGCCGCATATGTCACATGCAACGTATTCGTTATGCAATCCTGCCATACGCGCTCTGGCATTTCGGTAGCCGCCTGTGGTGAGGCGTGAGTATTAGTTGTGTTGCTAGTAAAACTGCTCGCCGTGGTGTCATAGTAGGGTTGCGCTCTTGCTGACAGTTCATGCAAATGTTGCTCAACCATTGCAATACTGCTATTGCTGTTAATGCCATTACTTCCGCCAACCCCACTGCTGTTTGCTTGACTGCACGATGTGGCAACTGTTGTTACAGTAGTGACAGTGTGCATTTGCTGTTGCAGTTGTTGTTGTTGCAAGCTAGCGGGTTGTTGCGTTGATGTGGACTTTCGGCTGTTGCCTGTAAATTCATTTGTATTCGCAGATGAAATAGCCGCCAGTGCGGCAGCCTCCGCCGAAGATGTTGTGCCCAATGAGCCCTTTTGCGACGCAGCCGCTTCCATTTCCTCCATGTCATCCAAATCAGTGACTAGTACATAAATTGAGGGATGATACATTTTATGTCCGCCTAAACAGCAAAGAAAATTATACACGATTTCAAAATTAGTAATAAATTATGAGAAAATTTTTTTTTATATTTACCCGACACAACTTCAACCACCGGTGGCACATCAGAGTTTTCCTTATTGCACAGTGGGAAAAATGATGCCCAATCTTCTAAGATCTTCTCGGCCATTGGATCTGTAGCTTTAAAACTATTGCCGGTTAGTGTTGCCGCCATACCAAATGGCGCTAGTATTACTCGTCGCGGCTTGGGTGTAGTGGAGGAATTCGGAGAGTTTGAGTTGGTGCCACCGTCTCCCACAGCCCCGCCACTATTGGGGCTGTGTGGACTTGCCACATCTTCTGGCAAATTCGTTACATTGCCATGTTCATGAGATTGCGACAGTGTTTGCGAATTACCAGCGGCAGCAAAAGCCGCCGCTGCTTCAGTTAAATGCTCCTTTGATAAGGGCCGCACCGCAGGGTGTTCCCTCAAATCGATCGATGCGCATACCGTGTCGCCGTGCACAAAGAACGTAAACGAGAATGAAAGGTGCTGAGAACTGAAAACCAAAAAAAAAGAAGATGTCAATTAGAATGTTAAGAAAATTATTAGATTTTCATAAAATTTTAAAAATTCCTATAATATAAAAATACATGTAACAAGTTGAACGATGATTCGCGTGGTATCTCAAAACAGAACCACAGAGAACTTGTTATACATTTTCTCTAGGATTTCCAAGCAACTTATTGCCTTACAACTGTACGGGAACAGCAAGTTTTCATATTATTGGTTATCCAAACAACAGTAGTATGTTATGTATGCTCTAATATATGTATGTAAGTGTAGTAACTCACCTTCGGCCAAAGAGTCGATCATTGGAAGTACACGGTTGAACAAACCATTTACCAAAACGCACAATATCTTTGGTCAACACGAACCTGCAGAATTTTTTTTTATTAATATTCAATTGTTAATTACTTTTAATTATTATATATACCGCTCCATTAAATTGTGCAAAGCTTTGAATAATAGTGAGCGGCACTCGTAGGTAAGACCTCGTTCCCATGTTCCATTCCAAAGTGCTTGATTTGCTGGAATAAAAATTACAAAAGAAAAAGTATTATTAGAAATTATTGTAAAAATGCATACAAAAAAGAAGAAAAAATACAAAAAATAAAAAAAAAATAAACAAAATCATTGGACGACAGTTGAAAATGTTTATGTACATAAATGTTTATTCCAGAAAAAAATTTGTTATAGTTCTAACACCCACGACACACTCCAGAATCTAGCTATCAGAAATGTACAAATATGTATGTGTGGATGCCACTGCAGAACACACCTGGAGCGAAATATTGAATTTTTGAAATACTCAAAAGTTGCTAGTTGGTTTTGCGGGGCGAAAAATACAATCTTACATGCCCATAAGTATATATAGTATGTATGTTTGTATGCAAGTGCAAATAAAGGCAGTTAAATGATTTCAACCCGCGCCTACAACAATGTTTAACTATGAGGCTATTTAGAACGAATAATGTACATAAACAACTGTCAAAAGTTGATACCTAAACAGAATCACACATACTCATAGATGTATGTAGCGTATGTATAAAAGACATAAAATACAAATACAAGTGAGAAATTAACAATTGCAAAAATGTGCATCCGAAAAAAAAGGCACAGCAACATGTAAAACAATTTATAGAGACTTTGTGGGTATGAATGTAGGTTGCAATGTTTATATACATTTTACAGTCTCTCTTCTCACCGAGCATGCTCAGTGCGAAGCAATTTTACTTTTTAAACAGAATATTACTAAACGATAAGGAATTTTTTTGCGCTTTGTCAATGCCAGATAAAAAAAGCTTACCTTCTGTAAAGAAATAACTAAAACAAAAAATAATAATTTCCTAATTGTAAAATGACGGTATAAAAAGTAATTTGACGGATGAAAATTAGACCTTGAGATTGAGTGTTTTTTTTCATATGAACCACAATGTAAATAAACCAAACAGACTATGTATAAACATGTTGATTTAAGACTACTGTCTCAAGCATATAACAATTACAATGAATTAAACTAATTTCAAAGCAAACAAATTGATAAGCCTATCAGCGCTACTATTAATTATGAGAACGTCGAAGATTAATCCAAATGTGAACACAAATATACTCTTTTTTCAAAAGCAAGGCTATAAAAGGTAGTTTGAAAAATATATGCATGTAAGTATATTGAGAAGAATTAAATAGAGAAAATCGGGAGGCAGAGTGAAAAGTTTTGTATAGATATATGTATGCATGTATGTTTGTATGAGCGAAAAGATAACGAAGAGAAGTTGCACATTACGGAAGAGAAAGTTTTGTATAGGTGGTTAATTAAAAAGAAATTCAATATAAACCCTAAGGTATGAAATATTATTTTTTATTTATTATATTAATTAATTTTTTTTTATTTTATTAATCGTTTTTTTTTTGTAATTACTAATTGTTGGTAATCAATTGTAGTATCGTGTCACCAGCATAAAAAAAGAAAAATTAACTTGCGTTACATCGAAGCTTGAATACCCTTCACAAATTCCAAGAACTTTATTTTGATATGACAGTTCGTATGCCGGCTATAGTATAGTGGTCCGATTTGAAAAAAAAATAATCAAATATTGTTTCGTCGCTTTGGATAAAAAAAGATTACCATACAAGATCTTGATATTGATCTCTGTTTATGTGGCAGCTTTATGCTAAAATAGCCCGATCGTTACGAGCAAATAAGCAGCTTTTTTGTGAGAAAAAAGCAGGTGCAAAATTTCAGAGCAGTAACTCAAAAACTGAGGGACTAGTTCTCGTTTATACAAACAAACAGATGGGCATGGCTCAATCGACTCAGCTGATATAACGCTAATCAATTATAAGTATGTATTCCATAACTCGAAGTTTTCCTAACTCGAACTTGAATTGGCAAAAGTCCAATTTCATACAAATTTCCTTCCATAACTTGAAGTATTCTAACTCGTAAGTTTTTTTGTGAATTATGGAGATTCGAGTTAAGGAAGTTCAAGTATATTTTATGGAGTATTCATTCTGGATAGTAGTAAACTGAGTGTACCCTATTCAGGCTATAAAGATAACTGTAACAATTTATATAAGGGGTGACAAACAGGGAAACTCTAAATATATCAAAACAAATGAAATTTACAGTAAAGATGTTAAGAATAATTAAAATATAGAAAAGTGGTTAAAAAATAATTTCTATCTGCCTTTTATAACTCTAACACCGATTCTGTAATTGTAAAACTTGTGTCAACAATAATAAATATTGTTTACGCAAAAATTTAATTCCATAATAATATAACAAAAGGTAACTTTTTCAAATGCTGTAAATATTTATACAATTTGAAGTTGTTTAGAGAAATATAAATATTTACACTGGCGCCAAAAATGTGCTAATCTGAAGTCAATACCATAATCTGTTAAGCTTAACAAGCTAATTCAACCCTCTTGTAAAGGGTATGCATATAAAAAAAAAGAGGGCAATAAAAAGTACGGCTAAGAATTTCGGCCGACAGCGTATCATTGGTACAAGGAACTATGGGGTCAGGTCACCTCATATTATATACATATGTATATATTTTAGTGAAAATTTGAATCTTCTTTTATTTTCCATGCGCTCTCGCAGTGATATGAGATTTACAATAACAATAATCATAATAATAACATGCGACAGCGGTAATAATAACAGCACGTTTTAAAAATAAACCTGTGAATAAACACAAGCAGAGATGAAGAGATGTCAAAATACAAATCGACAAATAAAATTAATGAATGAACGAATAAGAATAAGCTAATAAACCAATCTCAAATGGCAACAAGCAGTAAACGAATAAAGAAATCAAATGCAAAAGCGAGATGAGAAGAAACTGTGAGCGATGAGGATGTGAACAATCATAAATAATGCTGCAATACCACCCTGACCGCCAGAGAGCAGCAAATGACAGCAGTGGATGTCGAAAAGAGAAGGTGTAAAGAGAGCGAATGCGTGAGAAAAAGATGACAATAATTTATTTTAACTACAACGCGAAAAGTAGTATATGTAGAACATACGAGAGTAAGTAGCGCGAAGATATATCTGTGTGATGAAAGCAATATATTTACTATCTCACCTTAGTGCTCGCGCGAAGTAAGAGGAGAAACAAATTGTAATAAAAGGTTGGTGGAAAAGAGCTGTTGATAAGGTAGCTGCTAGTGGCGCACTTTGGTGATGTTTACAAACGACAACAAATAGAGGAAAATGAAAGAAATAATAAGTAATGACGACAGCGGGATAATAAAACGCAAACAATAGCAACAACTTAATTTTTGCATGCACACAACCATGCACAGGTATACGCTGCTCTTGCATTCTTGCCTATATGCGGCAATATTTGTATTTATTTGAAGCACTACCGAGATATTATTGACACATATCGTATGCAATGTTGCCGTTTTGGGAATTGTATTGCAATGAGGGTAATATTGCATATGTGTATAAATAAAAAAAAGGATTTTTTTGGTGCGAATATTAAAAACTATTATTTACTAACATCATAACATATATGTATGTAAATGACCACCCAGTTCAAAATCATTAATAATATTTTTTTGTTAATAAAATTAATTTATTGTCATATAGGTAGATTGAAATTGAATATTAAATAAATAAAAATTAACTTTTTATCTAATTATTGAGAAAGTGGTCACACACCACAGCTTTTTTATATTATATGCACATTTGTTTCTTTATCAGAATGCTGATATGAGCTATGCGCTATTAGCTAGTTAAAAACTAAGCCGCAAATATATTTGAAATATTATTGTTATAAATACAAATGTTTGACATTATCATGAACTCAGGTATTTAAATTTAAAAATGTGTGATAAAAATACAAGTAATTACAAAAAATGCTATGGTGGTTCGATCTTAGCAATATATTCGGAGATTTTATCGTTGCCTTGGAGATCCAGACCAAACTTCGCGAAAATATCTCGTGAAATGAAAAAGTTCTTCAAACAAGGTCTTCATAGTAATTGGTCAGTTAAGTCTAAATGACAGTTGTTCTTGTTGTGGCGGCAGAATTCTGCCGAGTTGAAGGTCCTAGGCGGGATGAAAATCCAGTTATCGCTCACAGTGGCTCGAAATTGGCGATTCCGGCAAATAAACGGCTGTTTGGGTAAACAAAAAAATCAGTTCGATATCCTAAAAAATGAGGGATTAGTTCAAGTGTGCATATGCAGACAGGCAAAAGGACATGGCTAATTCGATTTAGCTCGCAATGTTGATCATTTACATATAGTAGTTTAAGAGTCTCCGATTATTTCTTTTAGGTTTCATTAAGTTTGAGACAAACTTAATATACCGTGCTAAGGGTATAAAAATAAGAAAATTATAAAAGATAGTCCACAAATATTCAAAGCTTGCATGTCTCAAAACAAAATATAAATTAATATCTTAATATGTACATAACTATGTAATTGCACACACACCCTAATATACCAAAGACATACCCACAATACACATTTGCGAAAATGAAAGAATAAAATATTAAGTTCGTGTGCACCGTTTTGTAAAACAACCATCCAATCTAAGTGGCAAACAGAACCAGCATTACGACGATAAGTCGACTGAACCGTGATGCACCAACCTCACAGCGGCGATCAAACCCCCCTTACCTCACCCCCAACCAAGTTCATAAATTCAACCTCAACAATGGCAAAATACACTCCCAGCCATTAAACAACAGTTTCTGCAAACACATAAGCGAGTGTGCGGCTACATATTTACATACATATGAATGTATGAAGGAAGGAAGTTACACAACAACAAAGCCGTTTATATTATCCAGCACGTGTACATTTTTATGCTCTGCTACACGGCTGTTCATAGTAAAAAGGTATATACTAACACCTATGTAAAAGGCAAGTAACAGAGTGCAGTTAATGATGCATGTACATACATACATACATTACTTAGCATGTATATAGGCAGCGGGATGTGTTACACACCCCAAGTTTGTGAATTTTGTACCTTTTTGTGTCCGGTGGTCCAACAACGCACAACCACAACAGTTGTATGTACACATGTGCATTCATAAAACAAAGCGCCAACAACCGATAACGCCGGCGTCATTAAGCGATTCGCTCTTTCTAGTTCCTCCCTTGAGAGCATCAAATACGTATGTAAGTATGTACATATGTATGTATGTATGTAGGATGTTGATGGTGTTGCCATTGTGGTGCAGTATTGCCTCTTTCTACAATTCTGTTTAGGGGTGAATTTGACATAAAAATATTTATTGCAGTTGCAATAGAAATAATGTGAGGTTAAAAATTTCCACACGCTAAAAAAATGGTTAAGTACAGAGATTTAAACCCGAACTTCCAGGCTTCCAATTAGCGTAAATTACTAAATAAATGAGAAATTACACATGGCACGTCGACATTCAGATTTATATACTAAACGCAGAAATTACTCACAAAGAGGTGACTGCACAAGACTGTGGATAATGTTATATGTTGGTTTGTATATCGACAACATTTGCCATTAACATACTTATGAATAACAGTTATATCAGACAACAAATCTTAGCGGTAAATGCCTATAATGAGTCGAAAGCTGTTTTTATTGTATTATACACACATGCATGTATGGGTAAGTATCTAACAGATATGGATATGTACGTATTTGTGTTGTGTTATGCCTTAAAATTTTGCGCAAATTTTCAATGTTTACGATTGGAAAGAAAAGAGCGTGCCACCACCAACAGCTTAACAGCGCGCCAGGTAGCCTCAGTAAACAGAAATTCTGTTGATTTCTTCTCTTTCATATTTTAACAGCATAAATTTAGATTTAGTCTCCGTTTCGGTCTTCGTTTTCTGTTATTCACAGTTGCTTCTTCATTGTCAGCAGGCATCACAAACCAACCGAACGTCCGCCTTACCTAAGCAGGTCTCGCCGGCCTGTGCCGTTTAAAATGTGTTGGCCGTACATACACACACGTATGTATTTATAAACATACATATCTACATATTCAGTGGGTCCATTCCGTCGTTGTTAAGCAGTGCAATAACCCGTAAAATGAGACCAAAGCACGACACTGAAATAAGAAACTCGCACAAAATTGTATATACGTATGTCTGTATGCACGTATTACTACGGATGCGGGTAAATCAACGAAGTAAAATGCTACCAAACAAGCGTGCGAGTAGACACCGTTAATGAGAGCAAAGCAAAAACAGCAAATTTTGTTTTATCTTCAAGCAGAAATCCATAGCTGTGTTCGTGTGTTCATTTTGATGCGTTTGTGCGTGTGTGTGTGCTTATGTACAAGTACTTCCAATGAGGGTCATTATAATCGCAAGTTAACACTGGCGAACGCTAACCTGAACATAAAAATATGTACCTATGCATGTATGTGTGTACATACATATGTATATAAATGCCTACGAATATCACATGCTAAATGTGTCACTACTAAAGATTTTCCCGTAAACAAAATTTAAGTAACTTCTTAAAAAACGGCAAAACTAGTAACTATTATTATTTGACTTTGGGACTACAGCCTGCTTTACAAAACCAAAATATGTTTGTTTATATGACATTTTAATCTTCGAAGCGCATATTTCACAGAGCATGTATGTATGTATGTATGTATGTATGCACATATATGTATGTGTATGTGTATGAAATTCACAAGGATGAATTCTTTGTATAAAGGAATATAATAGAGGAATATGGGAGCAATGATCGGCATGGAAATTTTAATCGATTGGAAGGGTGTGTGAAAAATTCAGATGGATGTCGGTCTGACATACATTGTATGTACATATGTAGCTAACCCGACTCAGTTGTTATTAAAACAAACAAATTTATACAAAAATGTAAATTTCTTCAGATAGTTTATAATAACATACATAATTTTTATCCAAAAACAATAAATTACATACCCCATCTCATTTCATTGTTCTGAATTGAGGGGGGTGTAACGGGTTGGTAGTCATGATGCCCGAAGGCCGTAACTGGCACAAATTGATGTTTACGAATTTAAAGTGCGATTTTTACTTATTAGGATAGTTTCGTCACCCTCTCTTTTTGGGAAGGAGTTTGAAAGAAAGCACATTGATTCATGACGTTATAAGCATTAGAGAAGACACACGACAATTTTCGTAGCCGGAAACTGGATTATTATTTGACTAGTCACTAGGAACTCGCCAGCATTCCACCAAAAGACTTCAGGAATGTTTTCTGCCGCTACAACAACAACAACAGAAAACTTTTAAATTATTTTGAAAAATGTTTATCAAGTTATTTGGCTTTATCATTTTCGTCTAAGCAAGAGACTTGAGTTCCTTCCATGTGATTTTGAAAATATCGTACAATTCCCAAGCTAATTTGTGGGCAATCTAAGAAAAGTAATGACAAATATAAAAGTCAATGAAACAATCCGAACGGCAATTGAAAATTGAAGAAAGCAATGGACTGTGAATAGCTATTCAAAACTGAAGAAAGCATGAAGAGTATTATTATACATATCTACATACATATGTATGTATGTATGTACATACAGTGTGCGACAAAACTAAAGCACGGAATCTGCCTTGTCGGTATTTAACCGAATAAAATCATAAAGTAGGCATTACGTGATGTTTTATTGATTTGTATTATTAGTTCATGTATTCTTCTTTTAAAATTAGTAAAAGTTAAACAAATTAACTTACTAAAATATTATATAAAATTAAATATATGAAGAACTCCAAAAATCTGGTGCGACAAAACAAAAGCACATAACTAAAAATTTACATTAATTGCACATTAATTGTTTGTCAAACGGTTTTTAATGATCAAAAATTCGTCATTCAGTACGGTTGGTTGTATGTTAAAGAGAAAGATATTTCAATGGCTCGAAATAAGTATTCTGTTCATTTTAGAAAAAAAATTGTTAAGGATTTTAAGAAAAGAGAATCGGTTATGACTATTGCAAAAAAGTTTGGAATAAATCATCCTAATGTTTCCCGAACATTTAGCTGATTTGGCAAATCAAGCTCTTTGGTTACAGCGCATAGAGGTTGACGGCCGTGGAGAGCAACCGAACGAGAGGATAAGGGAGTCATTGGGGCAATAAAAAATTACCCTTTTATATCGGCAATATCTATTGTAAGACAATTACGGTTAAATATATTACAGAGATCCATACAACGTCGAGCTGTCCATGGTTAATTTTCATGCTACCTGTAGCAAGTTATTGCAAAAAAGCCGTATTATTTATTTAAAGAACAGACTGGCGTGATTGGAAAATGCACATAAATTGAGCGATTACCAAATGGCAAACTGTACTTTTTTCTGGCGAATCGAAGTTTAATATCAGAGATTGAGATGGGCTGAAGCTGGTAGGCAGACCGAAGGGACAACGCCTAAATCAACGTTATAAAACAAGCGCGGTGAAACATGGTGGAGACAATGTACTAGTGTGGGGTTGAAAATATAGTATAAAAGCATAAAAATATTTCTCAGAATATTAATGCTGTGCAGAAGAATGGCTTTAAAATGGAGTTATCAACATGACAACGACCAGAAACACACTGCTATTTGTGTAAAACAGTGGTTTGTTGATAACAGGAATGAGGTTTTGAAGCGAATCGCACAATCACCTGATCTCAATCCCATAGAGAACCAATGGTAAATTGTAGATCGAAAAATCAGACTTGAGAATTGTAAAAATAAGGCCGTTTTATACATTCAAGTGAATATGGAAAAGCATTTCCTGGGACATATCAAATAAATTAATTGAGTCCATGCCTAGCCGATGTGCAACTGTATTGAAAAATTACGAAACCAAATATTGAAAGATTTTTCAATCATAAAATATTTCGTGCTTTTGTTTTGTCGCACCAGATTTTTGGAGTTCTTCATATATTTAATTTTATATAATATTTTAGTAAGTTAATTTGTTTAACTTTTACTAATTTTAAAAGAAGAATACATGAACTAATAATACAAATCAATAAAACATCAAGTAATGCCTAATTTATGATTTTATCCAGTTAAATACCGACAAGGTAGATTCCGTGCTTTAGTTTTGTCGCACACTGTAAGTAAATAGTTCGCTTCCGATTCACTTGACATTATTCTCAAATAGTTGTTTATTGATGTTTTAATAGGTCAACTCAAGAAGCCTCAAAATTCTAAATGTCAAGCCCTTATTTTTTGAACTCAATACAATTCTTTATCCATTTGAAGAAATGCCAGTTATTCAAGTCTACAAGTGTTTGCATGGGGAATAATAGTCAAACAAGTTGTTAAGTATGGGACAGCGATTACAAATGTGCATAGGCTATATGAATATTTGTAAATACAAAAATGTATATATGTACATATGTCGGTATGTATGTGCATTTAAGGCTTTCCCATGACGTACCCTCTCGACTCTCGAACAAACAGGTTTTACTATATCTACAACTTATTATTGTTTTGCGCATACCAAGCACAGAGAATGAGATTGCAGCAGTTCGAGAAGAAAAATCGTATAAAGAGAGCGATACAAATATTGACTCAACACTCAGTAAAGAGTCAAAGAGCTCTAACAGCGCGGTAGCGAAACGAACGTAAACAATACACATAACTGCGTGATGAGAAAATTCAAAAAATTATAAAACTCGTAATATGTAGATATGTATGTGTTTATGTACATATGTAAGAAAGTGGGTAGCGGTGAGGTGTTTACTACTACATTAGCATTTACACGACAGCTGTTTTACGCCAAAGACTTTGGGGTATACGGACATACGCGTTTGTATATTAATGTGTACGAATATAAAAATCAGATTGTGACGTCTATCACACAACTGGTATTAAAACCAACTCTAGTTGCGCCGTTGCCAATTTTCTTACAAGCGGGCGGATGAATGGCACACTCACCAACAACACTTCTAACCGGCAGATGTGAGACGACGTGTGAGTTGCGTTAAATTGGATGAGACCATTGTGGTTGTTGCTGTAGCCGCAAGGCCGTTCAGCTTTTTCGCAAAGAATATGTATTGGCGAAAGCCCGAATCTAATCTTAACTTTGCACTTCAAAACTACCGTTTTTTTTATACATACATACATACATACACACATAACTCTAAGTAGTTAATTAAAACAAGTTATTATGCTCTTTTTTATATGTGTATATAAGTTTTGATCAATGGCATTGGCTTGTAATAACTTAAACACGCATGTGCTTCAATAAATATCTGAACTTATGCAAATACGAATATCATGAAAGCAGCTCACAGGAAGTTACAAACAAAGCATTTCGAAATTCCATCAAACTGTCGGCAGAAAAAAATCAGTCACCAGCCACGCGCAATCACGTCGCATCTAACCTGTATAAGCGCACACACAACCACACACATACAGCTGCACATTTACTATGTGCATAGGCTTATGAACTGCCGCAATCATCACCTGCTCTGTGCTTTATCCGCTTTTTAACTCACTTTCTTCCCATGCACATCTCATCCAACTCTCGGGCATTCAACTTTTTCCTTTTTCTCACGATTGCATTTTTAAATCATTTTTATTTGTTTATCGCCTTTGTTGTATACAATATATTTTTGCATACAGAATATTTAGCGAAAAAATACAAAAAAGAGAAAGTGTTGCACGCGGCATTGTTTAATACAAACAATAACGGGTTAAAAGGAAAACAAAGTAAAAATAATTGATCGAAAATATTATTGTGTGTAAATATGAATACAGTTTTTACTAAATGTTATATACAAGGCCGGGGATGATTATAGTGACTTGTTGGAGACAAAGCTTTGCAAGAATTTTTTGGCAGATCACCGGGCATCCCTGAGAATATGAGACCCGCGTGGAAAAGTTTCCGAAATTCTCGCGAAATATGTATTTTTTTGGCGTAAAACGGTACTTTTTTTTAATAATATGAAAAAAAAACCTGGAAAACTGTTGCGGAAATTGCTGTTTTATTGAATTGCTCTCGAAAAAATGGTTTGATCTATTTGACCTAAAACAAAAAAAGGAAAACCACCGCGAAAGACAACAATTACTGAAGATAGAACCATAGCCTGGTAAGGCAGTGCCGACCCATTGAAGCCTTCAAAGCAAATAATGCAGGAAATCGATGAAGAATATGGGCTAAATATGTCAAGGAAGATGTTTAGTGACACACATTCAAAATCGATGGCATTTCGCGAAAACACATAGGGAGAGGAGAAGCACTTAATTTTTTGGAAAAATGGAGGAATTAAACTAAAATTAATAGAATTGGTTCTGATAGAAAATGTACTGTTTATCGTCTTAAAGGTCAATCTTTCAATCACAGGTACACAAAAAAACAGTGAAACACACAGGCGGAAATATTATGTTGTAACGGTTATCAACAATTAACAATTCCATGACAGCCGGGCCTACGTTTCCGGAACCGAAAAATCAAAAATCCATCAAAATAAAATTCCTTTAATAACCTCTATGAAATCGTCCAATTTATGCAAAAATTATACAAAGTAAATTTAATTCGTAGTGTCTTGACTTACCGGCAACTTTCAACAATTCCGCATCCACCAATTCACTAAGGTCTGGTTCTTCGCCATACCAAAATATCCATAATTCTTTGGCGGCGGCTAACGAAAGTGGTGGATGAACTTTCGATGTGCTAATCTCAAAAATCGGATTTAAATCCGAATTATCCTGCTTGGTGGACGGTATGCGGCGCCACACACATAGAATGTCAGCTTGCATACATCGTGAATAGGAGCGCAGGATGGGATCATCTAATGGATCACTTGACGCATTTACTCGTTCGCTGTTTACGAACTTACGCCATTTAATTCCGCATAAATCAGTCTGAAAAGAAAAGTTATCATTAGAAATTGTTTGATTACGTTTTCGAAATCATCAATATGTGTATTTTTATTAATAAAAGATTGTTTTTTATAAGAGATTGTGTGAAAAAATTATAATATTAATTATTACGTTCAAGTTTTAAGATATATTCGAAGATTTTAGCGTTGCCTTGGACTATGTATAATCCATGCCAAATTTCGTGAACATATCATGAAAAATTAAAGTTTTCCATACGGAGTTAGTGTGCTTGTCATCTACATACATATGTATATACTATATCAGTTCGATATGAACAATTTCTAATTTATTATAACGCTGCTTTGGACAATAAACTGAAGATATCTTTTCAAATAAAAATGCTTTCCATACAAGAATTTTGTTTTTTTTTGGTCCGTTTGTAAGACAGCTACCATAAATATGTACATACTAAGTTTATGCAGAGTGGCCCGATATCAAGGGTTCATACAAATGAGCAAAAATAGTATTTTGATAAGGTTTATGTTGCTTTAACAAGATTTTATTCCCGAATATAAGGCAGTCGGATGTTCGAACAATCTATAAGATGAGTATATTCCTAACTAATCAAAAATTTTCAAAATCGGAGCATTCTTCAAAAATATTTAAACGTTTTTAATGCCGCTATAACAACAACAAAAACAACAAGTGCAAAAGTTGACGCCAATTCGATGTAAATATGTCTATGAATACAGAAAATATAGGAATTGAGAAAAGTTGTAGCGTAGATGAAAATACACAATTCGCTCAATATAATTGGCGATACTCATAGCATAACGAACAAGAAGGAAATTACAAGCAGCAAAAATGAAAACAAATATTACTTGCATTCGTACTATTCTACACATAAACATAAACATGTGCATAAAAATACATACATACATACATGCACACCTTGAAAAGAGAATGAGTATGCATTGAAAACGAAAACATGGCCAAAGCGGCGAAAGAATGTGGAACATGCGAACGGTCTTCAGCCGTAAGCATTATCTTTGGTGGGGCAAGCGCCAAAAAATTGCAATTCTCAATGTTCACTTCACTGTGGTAAACAGCAAACATTTATACGTTTAAATGTAAGCAGCACCTACTCGCCGAAGTCAACAAAACACCAGCACCAATTAGGAATGAAACTGTTGTCATTTTTTATTTGCTTTGACTTTGGAAATGAGTACGAACACACACATATGTACATACATGTTGAATAACGAATGAGCTACATAAATATACGGGAGAGAAATACAGCCGCATCGGAACAAGTGAAGAAAATGATGCGCTAAAGCACACTGGCGGATATATTTGTATATAAATATGTATAATGTAAGTATAAAATGTGTACATAAATAAATATAACCGAGAGTCACAACAAATGCTATAACGAAATCGAAAACACAAAACATCAAATATTGGTCATAAATAGAGGAAAGAAATAATAAAAATAAAAAACGAGTGCTCCCTATATATTAATGAATCAGACATTATTCTTTCGTTACAACCTTGATCTACTCTCGAAATGTAATCTTAACTCGTTTACAAAATGAAAAAAAGTTTAAATATAAAACTATAATTTACTTTTACTTCGAAGTAAAAACAGCCGGTAATGCAAATTTGTTCTTAATTAAAATTATATATGTATGTATGTATATTGAGACTATGAAAGGCAGCGTGAAATAAAATCCACTTTATATAATGATGTATGTAAGTAAGTTGTTTTAACAGATAATGCAGGAATAAGTGTGACAAAGATACAGGTGACTACTATTTGCAGAAATACTACTATAAATTAATTTAATGATTAAGTATTAGTAACCAGAAAGAGTATCAGCCGAGATTTGCAAAATATACATACATATGTATATGTAGATATTTACAAACGAAAATAGAATTTATATTCTTAAACATTTATTTATTAATTACTTGAAATGTATACTTATCAACAAAAACTGTGTATGTAAATATATAAAAAATGATTTCTTTTTAATAAAGGAACAGAGCTTTTGCAAAGTTATGTTCGCAACAGTGTTTTTGATTAATTCGCACGTACATACATATGTACACTGTATAATAACAACAAGGCCCTCAGTGAAACTGCAAATGTGAAAACACAAGTCAGGTGGGTGTAAGAATCAAAAATGCTAAGCTCAAGTCAATATTATGAATTTAAAAAACATATTTAAGTTTGTTTTGCAAAATCTAACAAACACTCTTTATGTAAGTAGGTGAACTAATCAAAGTATGCAGCTCATATTCTCTTTTCTACTAATAAGACAACAAACACACTCTCTAACATATTACCGGGAATTTTTGAGAATATGAAGTGCTGTAGTATGTATATTTGTGATCAAATGATTTTTGAAACAATTATATTGATTTTATGGCTGTAACGGCACATAAATATATATTCATATTGGTTTTATAAATTTAAAACTCACCAGGGCAAAGAAGTTTGTATGGCAATCCTCCAAACTAGCGCCGTTGGTCTGATGATTTTGATGCGTCATAGTTCATGTATTTTTTTAACACAACAGCTCCTCATTTTCTCAATTATCGTTGATAATAAGCAATTTGCGTCTCAGCAAAAATTTCAATTAAATGAGAACTACACAGCAGCACCACGCAAGACAAAAGCTTCGTAGCTTCTGTATTTTGAATAACTAAACGATATTTTTGCTTTATTTTCTCTAACGTACCTACGTCATTACTGTGTCGTTTGCTCAGTTACTCTTACATTCATATAAATTATATAGTGCTATCGTTATTTTGCCGTTTATAACTTTTGGTTATGCTTTCATCAACTACCGTGTATCGCATACTATGCGAAAGCGAATTGATAAACTCGCAAAGCACATACACACATGCACACGTTATAACGGTCTGACGTACAGGTAGGAATTAGGAAGTGCCCTTGTTGCACTACTGTTACTGTTTTATTTCTTTTCCACTATTTATCTTTGTCTCACATACACTTATTCTTTCGCTTTTAAATTTATTTCGGTCGCTAGGTAATAAAAAAACGAATATTTAGACACTTTTTTACTACTTGTTTATGATTTCATGCTTTTATTTTATATTTATCTTTTCTTTTACTTGCTTTCTCATTTTTAAACTCTTTCTTTGGTTTTCCAAGCACTTATTTTTTATTTGTTACAATGTCGTTTTTGCTTTGTGTTCCGCTTTACATTTTTAACACTATACTGGATTAGGATTCCGATTCAAATTAACATTCGGATTCAGGTAAATCAATTTCGAAATTACCAACCAACCACAATTTTTACTAACACCAGTGTGCATTTAGTACATTGACAAACACTAACAACTCTGCCGACGTTTACGATCGACTATAGTCGCTACTGCAGCTACGATTTCTCACTTACACAAACAAATAAACACCACAGTTCAGCGACAATGAAATTTGTGCTCTTCGCAATTTTTGCACGAGTTTTGCCACTGATGACGATGACGACGACTCGTGCAACAACAAACACTAACACACTACCGCCACCGATAAACAGCACAACTGAACGGGATACTAACTAAACGTGCGAACGAGTAAGCGGCCAACAAACGAGCAGACGAGTGGTGCACAATGTGAGAACCGGTGACGTTACGATAGATAGAAAGAACAGCGGCGCGCGCGACTATGAACACTTTTATTATTTTTTTGTTTTATTTAGTATATTTTTTTCTGTTTTCTTGTTCACTGTTGATGATGAAGGGTAGCCCCAACACTGCTACTACTGTTCCGACACAACAGTCACCGACTAATACCGATGCCCCTCAGATTTTTTTTGCTTTGTTGCGACGCAACATAATGAGAAGAGAGCGAATTGCGATGAAAGTCGATGGTCGTTGGCTGAATGACTGGTTGCTTTGCTTGTGGTTCACCGTTTGTTGCTGGCTTTTCGTTAATCGTTGATGTTGATGTAGACAAAATATAAAATAATAGGTAGGTAATGTATGTAGTTTATTAAATTTTCCACTGCATGCTCAAATATTTTGTGTAGACATTTTGCTTTAATTATTCGTATGATGCGTATGAATTTTACTTTTGATGAGTTTAAGAAAATTTTGAATTTTATATTCTTTGATTATATCAAACCTGGTGAATAAATTATAATAAAAGATATTTGGTTAAAATTTATCACACTTTTTATACTTTATTTAAAATTGTAACTTTTATTACAATTTGTTTCACTGTTAACGCATCCAACGAACAGATGTGCACTTTTCCTCTTTATATACTTAGGTATATACATACCTACATGAGTGCGTACATTAACATGAAATCTTTTTACTGCTGCCGTATTGTAAGAGTTGTAAATTTTTTCAATACAAAAAACAATTTATATTGAAAAACACACCTTGGATTAATATAATCATGAGTAATATCACGTTTATAAACAATACAATTATTGAATTTTCTCGTAAAAATAATTATTTTTTCACTTATTATTCGGTTTTGCAAAATTTTTTAATAAAATTTCCTTCTCACTAAAAATATTATTGACCACAGCGATAGCGAACACGAAAAAATGTTAACCAACGAATGAACGACATACAAGTGCTGCAAAGTCGTCTATACACAATGGAAATTTTGTCTTTTTTACTTGTGCTTCTATTTCTACTTCGGAATGGAAATGAACCGAATCGCAGATGAAAGAGACAGCAACCACAACAACAAAACCTAACAGGGTTGCATTTGTTCTCAGTATTTTCGATTTTAAATGTCAAAACTAGCGAATCAATTTTTTTGATTTATTTTTCCTACAAAAAATAATAAACGTTGAATTGCACATATAATACACACACACATCAACTTATACATTACAATATTTAAAGGGCTTAGTTGAAGGAGAGAGAAATAATGAAAGAGATTTCGAAAAATAAAATTTTTCTCGATATGATGGGCATAAAAAAAAAGAGTATTTGAGTGCGGAACGCGACGTTTGGTGTTCTCTTTTGCGCTCTAGTAAAATAAAAAGCCGACACATAGCGGTCGACCTCAGCTACTTTGTCGAGTCGGTGCCCACATTCCAATAACCCACCGTATATTTGTAGACGTTATCTCATAGACCCTCATTAAATCAAACAGTGGCCCTAAAATCTTAGTTTTCATCTTAGCAATGCGAAACTCTTTCACAAATATACCTTGAACTATGTACGTGCATACATAAATAAATGTTTTAAGAGAAATGCGAAAGCAAGTATGTAACTAAATATTGTACAATAAGGAATCACTTCTCGACCAAAAATATGACTCAAATGATTTATTCAGATAACAGATTAAAAGACTCAAAAGACCCAAGTTCTATTCTTATAAAGTACCGCAATGTAAAAACTACTTTGTTAATTATGAATTTACAAATCCTTTTTAAAATAAAATGAAAGAACATTAAAAATTACTAAAAGAAATATTTAATCTCTTCAATTATATTAAAAAATAAATTTTTCGAATAGCATTTAAAACTCTTATGAAAGAAAATGGAATATAATACAGAGAGTTGGTAAACGACGTGCATTAATAATAGAATATCTCAAATTTTAAATCTTTCTTAGTAAAATTAAAAACTATTATGGAACTTTAATTAGCTTTGATATTTATTCCAACTTCTACTGCGATACATTTTGAGCATCTTTAATTGTGAAATTCATGGATTACTTTAAATATAATATAGCAAAGTAATTTTAAAACTACTTGAATAGTAATTTTATTTCCTTCTTGAAGTTTGTAGCTTCAAAAAATATATAGATGAGCTTGCTGTTACTAAATACCCGCGTTGGGGCGGTAGATTAGCCAATATTAACTCTATTCTCGAATGAATCGATAAAAAATGACCACAAAAACAATTGCAGCAGCGACTGCAACAAAATACAATAACTTAGTTTCTCTTCGGTTCTTACATTTCTATTTCTCCCAAGCTTCTGCTCTATCATGCTATCCTTACTGGCATTATTCGCTGTTTAGAATTTTTTTAGTTTAATCAAATATTTGTTTTTTTATTACGGTTTCTTTACTTCGATGAATTGAATTATTTTTATTGTAAATAAATTTTTATTGCATTTGCTATTTTCTTTCGAATATAATGAATTACATCTATACTACTTTGAAAAACGATTTATATATAATAAGGAATGTTTCTACATACACACAATGTTAGCGTAAAATAAAATTAATTAAAAAAGAAGATTATAAACAATCCGTTGGTCAACCTTTGAAAATTTAAGCTTTTGAGCATGAACTGTTAAACTACTTGAACAGCACACCAATATTTTTCTATACTAATTAACGCGTTAATAAGAGACTTTCAGAAAATTTCTATGCAAATCAATTGTATTTATTTTTTATACACTTTCGCACAATTCACTTATTTCTCCCGCTTACTTCTTCCGTTCTTCCCTTTTCAAATTCTCCTATTAGCACATATAAAGAGTAATCCACACTTCACGCATTTACTTATACACACAATCTCTTTCATATATGAGGAGTATGCACACATGCATATGGTACACTTTTGCTCCACTTTCCATTCGCACTCTTTATGCTTTTTTTTTTATTAAAGACCAATCGATATTTTCAAGTCTTTTGAATATTTACCCATTCGATTCTTTTCATATTTACCAACACACAATTTATTAATTTAAAGCTCTCTTACACTTTGCCTTGTGCGAGATAATTTATATAGCGATTGTTTTAAACAAAATTTCCATTAAATATACGAATACCGAACACTACCAACCAAAATCAAATCGAATAGCTGACGGTAACGACGACATGACATTTGCGACTGTGGAATCGAAAATGGCGATTATAAGAGAAAAAGCCAATTCTTGGTAAAAACAATCAGGGATGTATTTTCTTACATTAAAATCAAGTTTACAATGGAGAAGTTCTACACCTTAATTTGAATAAATCCACGTTTCACAATTATTGCTTTTGTGTTTTAACGGTGATATTTAAAAAGAAATTTATTTCCCCTATTTTCCAATATGTTGATTTATCTACATTTAAAAGTATATGTTATTATTCACTTCGAAAGCTTTCAACAAATTTACACTATTTTTTAAAACTCATACAATTTATTTCCGACAAACTGCGTTAAGTCAATGTCCTTGCTATTCATAATAACATTATTAGATTATAACAAATTAATGTTAGAAATTCAGTTAAAATGTCTTGACGCCGTGGAAACACAACACTGTATTTAGGGGGTGGGATAATTGATTTCCTCTCACTTTGCTGTCATATTATCTATCGTATTCATTTTAACAAACGTTGTTATAAACACCGATTATATATTGGTCTCGCCAATCGTAGTTGCAAAATCCTTCACTGGTGCAAAATTTACTTCATATACGAGTTGTTTAATTTTAATAATTGCACAAATATTCTTTTACCAAAATCGTATTATTTTTAAAGTAATAATTACTTCTATTATTAATTAAACTGAAACCATTCCAAATTCTCTACACTGTGCTTTCTTCTAATATTGTGAAGCCATTGAATCGGCGTTTCGCTGTCAAGTTCAACAGTTTAGAAACTAAAGATGACAACCTCTGCCAAAAAATATCAGTATAGTTTATCGGATCGATAAAATAACTTTAAAATATCGATACAATTGTTTTAAAATGTTAGGGGTATTTTAACAATAACACCGTAGAATTTCTTCAAAAATCTCAAAAATTTTTATACAAAAATGTATATTGCTTTTCAAATTCAAAAAGCAATTCTGAAATATTTCGTAAATTATGTATTAATAAAAACTTTATAAGTTTGATAAGTTTAAAGATCCAGCAAACAAATACCAAATACAAATTAAAATCGCGGCCATCTTCTGTTGCGATGTATATATTTGATTATCTGTTAAAAAAAATATATACAAATTATTGAGAAACGATCACACAACAGATAAAAGCTTTTAATATTAGCTGCCCATTTCGGCTATTCTATTAGTACTATTGTGATCTATTTTTTTTTTAAGAAGAAGAGGTTGTTACATCTGATACCGAAGTAAAAAACATCGAGATGAGTTTATATAAAAGTGCACAATTTTCAATAAATTTAAATGTAAATATTATTTTAATTGTTATAAGACGTTTATAAAATCTTTTTTACAAATATAGCAGAAAAGATGGCATATAATATCAGCATACTCAACAGCGGTAACTAAGAAAGCACAGGCACAAGCACAACGAAATGTGACCGATGTGGGAAAATCTTTGGCTTGCAAAGGGTATTTATAATTTAAATAAATTTCAAAGAAAATTTATTGATTTAACAATTTTATTCAGGTTCCTACGGTCACACAAGCCATATCATCCACCTCAAAATGTTCCGGACAAATTACGGTCAATATGTAACAATCTAAAAATATCCTTCGCAAGCGATTATAAATTAGAAAATTTAGAAGAAAAATTTAAAGTTTTAGATGCTTGTTTTCAAGATTTTCAACATAGCGTTCCAAATTCACAGGTTCATGAATTGCAAAGTATAGGTAAAACCAAAAAATCCGCCACTATAAATACTAATTAAATTGGAGAATATAACTTACTTTCAGGTGATGTAGTCAAATTTTACGAGACCTCTGTGAACACCACTGTACCTTATGATGCTCTAAAGAATGCCAAACTTCCAGAAAATTTACATATACAACATGATTACGTACGTTTTAATCCTGACACCGATTCAAAGTTTAATGGTCAGACCGCATTCCCAAAGAGTTCGACTCTTGTAACGGGTTTAAAGTATCGAGGCAAATATGAAGGTTATAATGCAAAACGCTCTTGGCCATAAGTTGGTTATTTTAATTTTGCAAAGTTGTTATAATATGATTGAATTGGTTAAATATAATAAACTTATATTATGCTAATATTTCATGTAGTTCTCTACGGTTCCTACCAAACTAGAATCCATTAAGGTTTCAAGGGCCTTCTGTACGCGAACATCTTTCAAAAGATCCATAGCTCGGTAATCGGACCTTACTGCTTCTAACGTTGGATATAACAACTTGTAATGTGTTTCAGCTACCGACGGCTTATTCATTATATCTAGGATTCTCTTTTGCAATTCAATTTCAGGATCGGGCACTTTTGTTCCTATATCTGCAGCATCGCCAAGTTCAATTTTTACTTGATGCTCTCGCCGTTCTTGAAGATATTTTATTATTCTATCATATTGAAGAACAGTAAGCGGCATATTGTCCGAAAGTAAATTTAAAAGCGTTTGAATAGCACTGGGATGGCGATCTTCTTGCATAGGATTACCCATATTTACCCCAGTCATGGGCTTCGGTAGAGATGCAACTAATGATGCTTTTTTCATCACATCGTTAGCCATTTTTTGGCGAAAATCTTTTGATATCAACATTATTGCATCATCCACGGGCATGTTTCGGTGCTCTGCTGGTTGACCATATAATATGTTGACTGTTATACTATTGTGTTCTTCATGCTGGGGCGTTATCAATATTGCATATAAGCAACCTCGGGACGAGATATTTATTAAAACTTTGCCGAGTGGCACATCTTCGTTCGGAAAAAGCACATCCACTCTTAAATTGATATCTTTAAGACGCTGTTCAATGTATTCCGCATATTTTCTGAAATTGTAAAATAAGATTTAATTTTTCTATTCCTGAACTCATATGTATATACACATAAATTTAATCATGAAACCTACGTATTTCGTCGATCAATTACGATAATTTCACAGTCATTATAATCTGGATTCATATTGGGCGTAGTATTTGTTGGCATAGGTTCTGGTCCTCCAAAATAGCCGGTATTTATATTTGTTGGAAGTGCAAGGTTATCAGACGCCGGTCGCTTAGGAGCTTGCTTGGATGCAGCGTTCCTTACAGTAATTACATTACCTTTAAATATAGATTTGGATAGTGATGAAGCGACTTTATTAGCTATTTCCTCTGATTCGAATTGAACGAAACCAAAATTTTTCTGCACCAGTGATCCTAATACTTTCCCATAAGGGAGACATATACTCTCCAACTGTTCACGGGTACACGTTGGAAGATTACCAACAAAAATTCGATTCTTTGCCAAATTAGGATCACGTATTATTTGCAAATTTGCATTCGAATTTTGTTTATTGTCGCTTTCCGCCATTTCTTTCAGCAAATAAAACTTTTCACAATTTGAGCAATAATTCAATGGTAATCAGATACAAACGATATTTTGTTATTCACATATAAGTGTGTCGATATTCACATATAGAAAATATCGATTAGGAATCTTTCGATATTAGTAATTCACAATAGCAAAGGAAATAAGCACGAATCTTTCAAATCTATTGCTTTTAGGTTTTTTATGTAATCCACCGCCTGTGATTTGAACCAATAACCTAAGGAGTTAGAGTGATGTGCTTGTGCTTGGAAAATGTTCATAACGTTTCATATACTCATAAATGTCATCAAAAAGTTGGTCGTCGTGTAAACTTTAACAGTAGAGAAAGAAGGGAACAAAGCCACTTCCGCAGTTGAGTTAAAAATACAATAATAAATATTAACTACTTTAAATGCGACGATCACAACGACTTATTAAATATAAAGATGTTGCGGATAAACCTAATTGTTTTGATGAAAGTAGCAAATTACTTGCTGATGATCGGAATTTTAAACAACAAATTCAAATTTTAGGAGCCAAAGCGGATAACGGAAGTAACTGTAATGAAAGCTTATCTCAGTTATTTAAAAAAATAAGTGAGGATCAAGGCACAGGCCATAACAAAAATACATTGTTTAATACTTCTAAAACCAACGCTGAGGTACAAGAAGTAAATACAAGTACAAATAACACATCAAAAGAAAATAATTTGAAATATATAAAGCGGGCTAGCAATAAACAGTAAGAGCAAAAATAATATATATTACGTATTTTATATCTGTATAAAGTATAGCCGATTAAAAAATTGTGAATCTTAACCAATTTTTCATCTTCAATATAAATTTAGAGGTCTAACCGCGACATCTGCAGCACCAACTACAAGAAGAGGCAGAAAAAGAGGATATAGTAGGTCTAAAAACGTTAGACAACATAAAAAAAGTCGCTTCGAAGCTTCAAATGAGGATGAAGTGAAAACACCTATCATATCAATTGACAATTATTTTAACCCCATAAGAAATCCATTGCTGCAAGTTGCGGCAAATGCACAGCCGAGGCAGAATAATGATTTTTATTGCTACCACAAAAACTCGCTATTACCTCCGGTGTATCCCAATCATTTTGTCAATCAAAACCACACCAACACTTTAATTAATCCACAACAATTGCAGTCTTTTGCAGCGATGGAGTCAGATGTTCAACCAGAAATACACTTTCCCACGCCAGAATTAACACAATCACTTGATTTAGATTCATCCACTTCCACAATATCGCTGCCGGAATCTCTTCGCGAACTGTTCGGATGTGATGACATTCGCGATGTTTTAAAATTGGAGAAAGTAGTATTTCGTATGCGTCTATTGCATTTACAAACATTGGCATATGTGTTAAATATCGAGTTTAATTATTTGCGTGATTTGGTTGAGAAAATAATGAAGTTGGATACAGAGACATTACAGAAAGTCATTTTTGCTTTTCAACCGGAAGCACATTTTAAATATAATACAGAAATCAATGAATAATTAAATCCACAACAATTCATAGTGGTTTCATAAATAAATATAAACAAATAACAGCGTAAAATATGTCAATAGGTCATATTAAGTGGTTTATCTTTAATTTAAAAAACTAAATTAATATTCTGACCTGATAATATACCCTTATTAAGTTTGCCTCGAAATGTGTAATACCCAGAAAGAAACGTCGAGGATCTTATAAAGATCAATGATCAACGTGATAAGCTTAATCGATTTAGCCATGTCCGTTTGACCGTCTGTATATACCCGATGGGACTACCCCAAAGTTTTTATGCTCTTACATGTTGCTACTGAGTATAAAAGTTTTGTTCACCTAACGGTTGTACGTATCACCTGAAACGAATTAGACGATGGACGTGGTTCAAGTCCCTAGGTACCGAATATAAGATCCTCAGTATCTATAGTTGACTTTTGACCGGAAATATACATATATTTGAAATTCAGAGGGAGTCCTTTCCTGACAATAGTAACTCTGTGTATCAAAAAATGGGCTGAGTCAGGTCAATACTTCCCTGAGCCCCCACATACCCAATGAACTACCGCGTGACTTTGTACAGTATATAACGGGAAATATGTGAATTATATCAATGAAAATGAGAGAGCGTGTTTTGCTTATAACAGTATATCTTTGATATATTGCCTATAACAGTGTATCTTTGTGTTTCAAATAGACAAAATTGGGCAAAAACTTGACTAAGCCCCGATATAACGAATATCAGGGTTTTCGAAAATCCGGCTAACTTTACTCCATATAACTGGCGGTTGAATGTCAATTTCCTTAATGAAACTGGGGGAATATTTTTTAGTGCGTGGCATAATAATAGTTAATAGAGCTCGAACACCTATATACCACATATAATGATTTTTGCATTTGATTGCTTGTATTTCGATGCTTTGGTTGACGTGTAACACCTAAGGTATTTCGTTGGCTTTGATTCCTGTAAGTTGCGAGAGTATAAAGTGTTCGGTTGCACGCGAACTTAGCCCTTCCTTACTTGTTTAGATATGGATCTGAAATTTTGCAGATGTTCTTTTCTCCTTAAGACAATGTTGATTTGTCGGAATACCGCTATTGGACCGAAATAGCATATACATGCTATACATACTGATCGATCAAAGTCAAGTCGCTTTATGGAAAGATTTGTTATTTGACAAGGTACATTCACTAAATATTTTTTTAGTGTTTTTAATATCTAAAGTTGCGCTAAAATCTCGGGACAAATTGTTGAGATCGGGTAACTATAGCAAATAGTTGCCATACAAATTGATAGATCACACTCAAGTTCTTGAATGGAATGCATTTTTACTTGATAAGCTGTCTTCAAGCTATCAATATTGTTCAAAACAACGCTACAATCTCCGAACTAATTGTGCAGATCGTACCACTATAGCATATATCTGTCTTTCAACCTGCTCCAACCAAATAGTTTTAGAGAAATGTTGAAGTTGGAGGCGGCAAGGAGCGAAAGTAAGGAAAATGTTGCAATAGGATCTTTTCACTTGTTCTAGCACACCCTGCGTTTAATGAGTTTATATGTACAGTATTGGTGCTGTACTTAACCCCCCGATTATAAAAAAAAACAAGAAATGACGAGGAAAACTCATACCACGAATATATAAAAAATTATTTTCCACATACATCAGTAGGTATTTATTGATTTGCAAATATGCCATATATTATTTCATGAGTTTTTTGTTATTTTGCTAACCGCCCATCTTCGATTACGACCTTACATTAATTTCATTTCAAACATAGCCCGTCCCAATTTGTCAACGTTTTCAGACAATTAGATCAATTTAATAACTAGTAAGTTATTTAACGTTATTAGTTATTAGCATTTATATTCTTAATTTAATGACCCTCGCAGCGGCAACGACTTGATGCTTGTATTTCATAATTAATAGCTGCAGAAAACAAAAAAATCTTGTTAAATGTATAAATTGTAAACTAGAAATATTTACAAATTCTTTTCAAGAATTTACCAACTGTAGTAAACTAATATTGCATATTCTTAAGTATGCCTCTAGACATTAAAAAATAAAATAATTTTATTTTTTAGTTTTAATTTGAATTAGCGTACCTAGGAATACATATTTTGAATAATATTACCTACGACTTTCATTTTAACATTTGCCTTTACTTTAACTCATTGTTTGGGTTTACTTTTGCTAAAAATTATGTGCTATATTGGTGCTTCATATCCCAACCAATTGAAATAGATTAAAAAAAAATGGAATATACAACTTAACTTGAAAGTATGCCAATTTATGATGTGTACATGTATATAAACAATCATATTCACAATTATTTATGTATTTCTTAATCGGATTTTCTTTGACCTAGCTTACTTTCGATTAGCAAATTTTAAATTTAGGTAAATATTCGTATCAGTATCATTTCATTCCAGGGGACATTTTCGAATTAAATTTTTTCTTTTATTTTTCGTCTTTTTACGTGTTTGTTATTGGGTCGGTCAGTGAATTAACCGAAGTAGCACTCACTTAATATTAAACACAAAAAGCATTAACAAATCAATTGGTTTCACCTTTGTTTTGAATACGCTTAACACTCGTAAGTGCAGAGTGGAGAAGTAGAGCAAACACTCAATCTAGCAATTCAATACGCATCACTGTCATAATTTATGTCTTGTTGTGCTTGCGTTGAGTCATCTGAACGATCGGATGTCGGTTCTGGATCCTGATCTGCGTCTACGCTCTGATCATTCCTGGCGGGGCTAAACATTGGTACAACAGCTGAGTCAAAGGCATCTCTCAGCTGGTTATTTGCGCCCTTCGGATCCAGATCGGTGGCCCAGCTAAAGTGCATAAGTGCTGAATCCACATTACCCAGGGTTTTATGAATTTTACCAATTAAATAGAAAACTACCGATTCCTTTGGTACCACCTCTTTCAATTCTTCGAGTTCGCGCAATGCCTCCTGATGTTTGCCCAATGAGAAGTAAATTGAGCCACGATGGAAACGTGCCAATGGATTTTTCGGATCCAACATTGCTGCTGTGTTTAGTGTTTGCAGTGCTTGCTCCTTTTTCTGCATAAAATATTGCATTGCACCAATATGCACCAGAATCACTGAATTTTGCGGATTGATTTTTAATGCTTTGATGTAATATAATTCAGCTAACTCGTATTTTTCTTGCTTGGAATATATAGTGCCCATACCAAACCACGCATTATAGTGACGCGGATCGCGGGCAACAGCAGCATGGAAATAGTCAGCAGCCTTATCTAATTCTTCGGTTAAAACGAGTTCATGCCCAAGGAGTGTGTAACTGTAAACAAAATCGGGATCCACCTGCACAGCCCGTTTGAAGAATTTAATTGCCGTCTCGTGCTCTTTATGCAATGAAAAGCAGTTACCAGCTACACACCAAGTGATCGGTGATGTTTTATCTTGATTGATTAAGTCCTGTGCTAGAGCTGATAGATCGACTTCTTTTTGCAAATGCCAAAGCGAGGATGAGTATATCTCCATAAATTCTAAACGATGAGGCTCATTTTCGTGTATGTCTTTAAATACGGAAATCGCAGATTCGTATGCGCGTAATTCATAATGAGCTAAACCAATGAGGGACTGTACCCAGCTGGAGCACAAGTGATGCTTTGGTATTTTGCTTTCAAAATGTTTAATAGCTGCTTTACACTGATAAAGTGTGAGCAGTTTATAACCTTCACCCAAATCTCGCAATAATGACATTAAGCCATCTGCTGACTGTTTCTTTAGTGAGAGCACATGATGCGCCATTGTTTGTGCGTTATTCAAACTATTGTTCAGTAACACTTTGGTGTCTTCAATGGAACGATTGTGACCAGTTGCTGATGTTATTGTCTCAATCTTTTCTTTGTCTTTTCGTGCGTTCTTCTCATTCAACTTGTCCGCATTGATATTAATACTTTTATCTTCGATCAGTTCGTTATTTAGAGAAATTTTAGGCATGCGCGTCTTAGTTTTCCGTGGCGGAGAACGTGGCAGTGCAAACTTGTTGCTAGTAATATTCGGAGATTTGTTGTTTTCTTTTACGGAATAGGCACTATTACTAAACAAGCGAGAACTGCGTCTTACTGCTGCGTTGGGAATAAGTGAACCTGAATATTAAATTTAGAAAAAATCTGAAATTTACTACGTATATTTCAAAATATATAAATGTAGACATACCTGACGATACACCACCTTGATTATTGGGTGTGCGTGGAGTAACATTGCCAGTTTGTGTAAAAACTGCAGGTTTGTTGGTGGTTGTGCCACTTTCTTTTCGATTTATAAGACTACTAACATGACTTTTCATTTTCTTTCCAATTACTTTGGATTCCTGATTTGCTTCCATTAATGTTTGTGGTGAAGGTGTGTTCAGCACACTTATATTCGATTGTGCATGACCTGTGCCGACAAAAGATGAATCACCACCGCATGGACTATGCATGGGTAAAATACCGAAGCTGGGTGTTGTTGGCGAGATTGCTGAGAGGTATTTGAATTGCCGGCGAAATGGAGTACCGGCTCCAACGTCGAAATTTTGTATTGGATTTAAACTAGTGTGTTCAGTGCTGTTGTTGCTGGTGGTATAACCAATTGGTGTATCTTCCAGCATCATCATGCCAGAATTTTGTAAACTACTGCCAATAGATATATTTGTCGTGTTAACACCGCGTAGCATGGACATTGAATTGTTTAAATTGTTGCTATTATTGTTTGGGGTGATTAGACTCTGGAGGGTAATGATATTTGGCTGTGGTTGTGGTTGCCATTGTTGCTCAACTGGTGTGCAAAGTATGTAATTTGAACTATTATTTGTATTATTCATTAGGATATCCGAAGAAGGATTATTTATGCCAATGTTACTTAAATACTGAGTACCACTATCGTTAAGCGTTATATTTTGTCCCGTATTACCACATAAAACCATGGAATTAGAATTTGCGCTGCCTTGACATGTATTGAAGACATCGGTATTGGAAATTTGGAACGTAGCAGCTGGATCTACATATTCGCCCATGTGGCATAGGTCGGCGAATGTTTGCCACATAAAGGGATTGAGTTTTAGTGCACGGCGTAATGCTTCTGCAGCCATTTTACTTCTTTCAGTTTTTACACATATCTGGGCAATCAACTGCAGCACAAAACATGCGATTTCACCAAATTCTTTCGCAATATCTTCCAGATTTTTTATATCACCAAAACCGCCGTTGACAAGCACACACTCGGATTCTGCATATTTCTTTAGTTGGAAAGCACATTTCGCTTGTAAAAACCGACAATACGGCGAACGACGTGCTTTCTCTTTAAGTAACCAATAAGCTTGGTGTATCAGATTTGATCTGTAGTAGCTAGTGGCGAGCAGAAAAATTGTTTCATCTGTCTCGACTGAAAAAAATGTAATGTAAATTTCATTGGTTATATAGTTTATTTTAGAGGATCACTTACCTTCACAGCAGAGACGTTCCGACAGGAAAACGGCATCTTTGTAATCGTAAAAGTTTAGACAATGCCAAATGGCGGCCTTTGGAACGAACAAATAGTAAATAGTTTATATATATATTAACATTTACATTATTAATAAATGTTACAAATTTATTTTACCTGCACTGGCTCCTGTATAATCATGTTATCTGTTAATTGTCTGTAAATACAACCCTTCGCATTTACTCTTCTACAATCAATTTACACGTATTACTTCAGAAGCACAACACCTAAAATAGAATAATATTTAAACACTTTCATCTTGAACTATTTCTCAAATATATTGTACCTTTATACTTGCAGTAGTTTAGAAAAATTGCTCCTTTAAAAGTTTTATCATGTAGTTTTGTGAGTTTAGTATTTTAATCCTGTTTCCCACAAAACGTCACACATGATACGAAAAAATGTTATTTCTCACCACAAAAAACTAGTTTTAATGTAAAATTATAACATTAATTTGTACATTTTGCCTTATTTTAAAATATCAAGAAAAAAGGGAAACGCTTTTGCAAGATCTGTCTTTTTACAATTGGGCAAGAAAATTTTGTTATTTTTTCCAACTTCACTTCGGGGGACGCCTGTGACTGACAGACTGTCTTTGGTGCTTATGCATTTGCCATCACCATTTTCAATGTTCTTGTATTATTTACGTCGATATATTTAAACCTTAATAGACAACAAAATACTTCACTTATTATGTGCTGTAACACTTTTCGAATTTCTATAACAAAATTATTGGTTTCTAATTTTATAAAGAAATATTGTAAAACCCTTCGTTTTTTCGTCAACGCAGAGGTCCAATCACATAACTAGGAGATGCCACATTATATAAATAGTAATATGAAAAACTTTAAAACAGAGATGTTTAGACAAAGATGGTTTGTTGTTAATGTACGCATCGGCAAACTTATAACATAATATACGAAGAGGTTTGATAAGAAAACAATTTTATATGCCCTTGTTAATTTATTATTATGCATTATAGGAAAGGTTATAAGTTTTATATTATTTTTAGAGTACATATATGTACATTTATAACCTTAAGCAAACCCATTTATTATAGAATAACTATTTAAATATTTTTTAAACTTATAAAATGGTGTATAAATTATACATGACTATATAAAAAATTTCCATTTGTTTCTAATATTCTTTACTTTTACTAGATGGTCGATTTAATCATTGTAAACAGTTAATATGAGCACCCTGTATTTAAATGTTTTTCCTTGACATATACTAGCACAAACAGCTGTTGTAATTTATAAGGTGGGGAAACGTCAACAAAGTTATTTTTCAGACTTATCACAAAATTCATGTTAATATCGATGGATAATTAGGAAAAGTGTATAGAATGATGATTTTACAAAATGCTGCTTAAATTGATAATATTGGTTTTGTTAGTATTTCTATTGGCATATTGGTAAGTATAGAGAAAAATGTCTTTTGCAAGGGTCTTGATAATTTTTCACCAATTTTCAGCATTCTACCAAAAGGGATCAGTTGGTATCTAGTTAAAAAGTTTAAGGTAAAAGTACGAATTGGAAGCATTAGTTTACGTTATCTTGCGTTGCGAAATGTAGATGTCAGTAAAAGTGGTTTTATTGTGGTAAGCACTAATCGGAATAATATAAAGCAATTATGCTAAAAATAGTAAATTATTTTACAGCAAATTGAAGAAATTTGTCTTCGTAGCAGCTTTTTTAACACAGAGGTAACAAAACTGCTATCAATCTATATAAGGGATATACGTATAAACAAAGATATACAGAGCAATGATGTCACATCAGAATCACTACGAGATTCTGAGCGTATACATAGTAAAGCTCGGTCGGAGGAGGAAAAAGATGTGCCAGATTTCCGGCGAGCTAAAGTACCACCGAGTATACTAACGTTCGCTCAGGTAAAAATAAATTGTGTGTTTATTAATTAAAAAACTTTGGCTTATGACTGATTATATTAGTTGTAACACGGAGTTCATTTAAATATCCAACAGAATTGTGTACATTTCACAAACCTTTTATTTATTTTGTATTTTTTTAGTTTATGGCTATGCACATAAACAATATTTCCGTAGTACTTATGAATAATAATTTCGATCCCGGCTGGTTCATACATGCAACAGCAAGGGAGTTACATCTGGATGGCAGTATTGTGCATAACGCTAAAACTTTACTAGTTAATGCAGCACTTAACGATGCTCAGGTAAGATCGGTATTTTGACTGATTTTCTGCATATGTGACCTGGTCTACGAAAAGGGAGCTAACGTGCGAAAAAAAAGCAAAAAAAAAAAGCATCTCATCTTCCATCCGAATCAACTAAAAAGTGAAAATTGATTTTTTTGACACCTAAGCCCCCTTTCCGTAGACCAGGTCACATATAACATTTTTCTATTTTTCAGGCGAAAATGTTGAGACATTGTCCCTCACGTCGACAGTCCTTGGAAAATCTAAATAAGATACAACCTTGTTTGGGTGAGATTAGTTTCGACATTGCCTTAGATGCTACGCTCTTTGCGCACGGTCCTTTATCAGTGGACGTAAGAAAATTGGATTTACAAAATAACATTTTCATTTTATAAACATTTTCTCTTATTATTTAGAAACTCTCTTTGGCAATGAATAATGCACGTTCCACCATACACGGTAGTTTATACGATTTCTTAAGTGAGGCGAAGCAACGTACAAAACCACAACAAAATTTAGAGAGCAGAGTGATAAGTACGGCTAATTCACTTTCGCAGCGTCGAAAGAGTTTCAGTAACGAGTCATATCAGAAGATCTCACCCATTATACCCAAAAATTTTAATTTTGTAATTAAAGCAGCTACCTTTTCGGCAGTGAAAGAGAATTCCCAAAATGATTTTAGCGCAAAAATTCAATTATTCAGTGTAAGTGTAAAATTATGCGTTGTGTGCTATATATTATATTTATGTATCTGCTATACACTTGCTTAGATTACTGGGAAATTCAATTCTAAATCTCTGAATGAAAATGCGCCGCTTCCAACATTGATTACCAAAGTGTTGCTACAGCACTTGGACATTGATACCAAATACGAAAAGTTGCTATTTGTTGAACAATTTACTATTGATTCCGTGGTGAGTATAACTTAACTATCATTTAATAATGTTTGTAAATTACATTGCCTTATCGATTTCTTCTTAGCTGGAAAACGATGTTCTAAATTTATATGTCATGCTTAAAACATTCCAAATAATATATAATCATTGTGAAATCTACGATTGGGTACACAATAACTTTTTATCGCGACAGCGTATAAGTCAGCAGCCGTTACAGTTAAATGCAACGAAACGTTCGTTGCCGGAACGTCTAGGCGCGAACACATTTTATGCAATACCCAACGAGAATATACTGGATCCGTTGCTTATAACGTCCAAACCGGCGAATAATGGCATACTTGAGGGCATATTAAAGCGCATAGTGGTTAAAGGTATGAATGAGCATATAATATTGCGATCAAAATACAGTTTTTGTATGAAAAACTTTTTTTGACAAAATAACTTCACAAAATTTGGCATAGAAAATTGTTCAAGGCAACGCTATAATCTTCGAATAAATTTTTCGGTTCGGACTACTATAGCATTTAGCTGCCATACAAACTAACTGTATGGAAACTTGTGATTAGTGAAGGATATTCTAGCAACATAATTTAACGTTTTCTCTTGTTTTCCTGTTATTTAGGCTGTGCAGAGTTCTGGAACGTTTCTGTGCTTATGAAGTTGGACGATGAAAACGCTGCTATGAGCGTTAGTCATACCAGATTCCTATTGGAACAAACCGAAGAGAAGCGCAGCTCCTTATATGGCAATCGACTTTTGAATTTGCTCTTGAATCAGCGTCATTGGAGCACCGAATTAATGATTGAATCATTATGGTGGTCCTTGGGTAATTCCATAAATGACACCAACAATTTGAAGAAATCACATTCTCCAGGCTCACCGTTCTTTCTCGGACTCAGCTTGGTCAAATTGAGTTCATATGCCAGTGTCACGAAACTAGAAGTGTCCATACATACGCTACGCACCGAATATAGCATGAGTCTTGCTGAATTTATAGTGAAGTCTGTCAATTGTATAAAACAGTATGGTGGTCTCAATTCCACCGGCAGTGACGTTGACAAGCGTGTGTCACGTGTTCCAAACACCGGCACAAATTCCATTTCTGGTGGTTTACTAATATCAGCGCGCATTAAGGATATCACAGCATATTTTATTAATCACCATCAAGCTTGTCTGCTGCTAAGCTTCTCAGATATATCGCTATCGCGCAAGCAACAGGTGTCCAGCTTCAAATTTGAGGATTTTCAAATGGCCATTATGCGTTCCATGAATGCGTCATCGCTATGCCTCAACGACTTCACCGACATATTCGCTAGTTGTAAAACAATACGCATTGAGCATGAAAAAAGCGAAAATAAAGTGTCAGTCTACATTCCAAGTAATACGGAAGCCATGTGGAACGCGAATTTGCACATGCACATTCTGACTTTGGCACGTGACATGTGCGATTTGCGCACCGAGCTGGCTTTGCCGCAACACACGGTAGAAATGAAGCCATCGCATACTAAGAAAAAGTGGATCATCGAACTGTCCGCTGAGTTGAGCACGGTATTCGAGATTAAACTCTCCGAACGGCATACGATGCAATGGTTTGTGGAGAACTTATTCTTCAGTCACAAAGAAGCGAATTTCATCTCTGCGGAGAATCTTTTCATCAAAATCGATGACCAGCACATATTCACATTGAAGGAAATCGACGTGCAGTCGTTACCACGCTTGGATATGCTCACGCAGGAGCGCGTGAATTGCGAGGGCTTTGTGCTGCCCACAAACAAAGTGTGGGTAACAACAATTGGCGCCTTTAAGGTATGGCTGCGGTTGAAAGATGCTGATTTGAGTGCGGTTTAACAATATTTATTTTTATATGCAGGCCATCTTTCCCTACGATCACGATTTCTATGACGCGGTGCAAAATGAGTTCGTGTCGCATTTTAAGTGGCTGAAATTGGTGCATAACTACAAGAAGAAGCCGTTTACAGCTAGCTCACCGCTCCCAAGTGATATGGTCATACAGGTAAATTAAAAATTTTATATACTTTACTATTTTAAATACTTAGTTTTAACAAACACTTATTTTCACTTGTCAAAAGATGTATGTATATATATAGTTCCTCATGTTTGAGATATCGGTCTGAAATTTTGCACATGTCCTTTTCCCTCCAAGCACCGGCTCATTTGTCGGAATCGCCGATATCGGACCTATATAGTATATAACTGCCATACAATCTGACTGCTGAAAACCTAGTTCTTGTATGGTGAACATTTTTATTTGACAAGTTATCTTTACGAAATTTAGCACAGATTATTTTCTAATGTAATGCTAAAATCCCCGAATATATTGTTCGGATCGGGCTACTATAGCATATAGTTGCCATACAAACTGATTGGTCAAAATAAAGCTGTTGTATTGAAAACTTTTTTATTTGACAAGTTATCTTTATGAAATTTGAGCTTGTTTATTGTCCAAGGCGGGGTTGCAATTTCCGAATGTATTGCTCACATCGCACCACTACAGCATATGGCTGCCATACAAAGTTAACAATCAAAATCAAGCTGAAAATCTCTTTATACCCTTTTATGCTATAATAAATGCACCTGTGAAAGGTACTATATCTTCAATACAGCCGAAATAACGGTTTTTTGCTTTTTTACATTTTTTTCTCAATTATTTTATTTTTTCCAATTTTTTTTATTTTTTATTTTTTATATATTTTTTTTTTTTGTATATATGTACATATGTTTTTATTTTATATACATATGTGTATCATAGCATATATGTATATATTCTTACTTCATTTTATTACACTCTTAAAAAACATTTAATAAACTTTTTTTTATTTTTTTTAAGATCAAAGAGTTTTTGCTCGAAATCAGCGACGATCCGTTTGAGGTGAAATTGCGTGACAATTATGTGCTGCTTGTGGATGAATATCTGGAGGGCCTGAAACGCAAGGCTATATTCGATAAGAAAATTGCCGAGCGTTGCCTGGTGCCGGCGAGCACAATAGAAAGCCTCTATGCGAGTTTAGTGCAAAAAAATTCCGAAATTTATATACAACGCTCGAAGAAAATAAGAGAGAGTGGGCCGGTGCGCACGCGCTTGTTGGCGTGGATTATGACGGATGTGGAAATAATGGCAATGGCCGATCCATCGCTGCATGGTACCGAGAATGTGACGCGTATTATGCGCGACATTGACTGTGAAAGCCCATGGCCGGAGGAGGGCTTGGAATTCACCACACTTTGGTGCCGCAGCGTGAATATCAGTTGCACAGAGTGGAAATTCATGCTGCGGTGAGTATAAATTTTACTGAATTAATTATTTTTAGATGTATTTGAAGATAATTTGTGATTTTTTTCTGCAGTGATTTTCCACAACCCATGTTCTACGTCAAATCGATGCGTCTCTTTGGTAATTTATGCGGCGCTGAGCAAGCTGCATCCAAGCGCGCTAAGCGTGATGTTTTCATAGAAGTTGGCGAGCCCTTCGGCACCGATGTTATACAGCGCAGCATGCCGTCCCAAAAATTCTATCACGACTTCGATTGTGAACTGGAGTTTTGCAGCTATGCTTTTGGTCCTTGCTGGGAGCCGGTGATGGCGCAGTGTAATCTCAGTTTCGAGAAAATTTCGGCACCCTCTAAAGATCCAAGTCCGCCCTTGCCTTTCTGGGATAAAATGCGTTTGCTGTTTCATGGGCGTCTAACAATGATTGTTAAGCAATTCACAGTTTTGTTGCATGCTTCATTGGATCCCTACAATACAACTGAGGAAATGGAGCTGACATGGAATAATGCCGGCATTGTGTGGACAAATGCAAAGATCATGTTCAAAGGTGAACTAAATGTGAGTATTAAGAGTGTTTTACCTGTAAGAAATTTTTTGCAATTTTGACATGCCTTCGTAGATAACGGTACGCACTGCTTCACGTTACGACGATTGCCGGTTGCTGCATTTTCCCAATCTTAAACTAACGTTTAAATTAAATTGGGTTTGCCTGGCCAATCCAAATGATCATCACGCAGTTATGCCTTGTGCGCCCGACAAATTGCCCGAGTATTCCAGCAATCAAGTGCACGACTCCTTCCGCGCCTTTCGTTCGCTTAACCTAAATATTTGGATTTCATTTGAAACGAAACCGAAGCATGGTGAGGAGGTGGAAATCGACATTCCAAGCTTGGTTCTGTACGGCAGCACTTTGCGTTGGTTCGAGAGCCTCAAGCTTATACTGTCCGGTGTTACGCGTCCAACACGCCGCGGTCCGGTGTTCAACAATGTACGTCCACGCAAGAAGCAACTCAGTCGCCATTATAAAAAGGCAAATTTACAAATGAGCTTACATCACTTTCAAGTGCTCTATTGGATGTCACATGCACTGCATAAGGGTTTCCAATTGAACGGCGGTCGTGTGTCCTTTAGTTCGGAATACTGTTTATCGCTTTGTCCCATCGATGATGGGCTGATTCACAGGCCGCGTGCTGACTGGTCGACCGTGTATATGAATTGCGAATTGAATGACGCTGAAATATGGTTGAAGAGCATACTTACCGAAAAACTCGATAGTAGTGCGGAGAATTTGGCCAGTGTCGGTGATGCTTTCAAAATAGTGCGTTTTTACTTTTTAAGTGTGGCCAAAGTTTCATACGGACGTGAGGCGCTCATACAAACCGGCAGCAGTCAAGAGGAGGAGTCGAAGGCCAAGAATACCACGCCCACACATAAATTGGTCGTTTACGATTTGAAAGGCGCGTGGACGAAAAACAATCGTGATGTGGCGTTCGCGCTCTTCGATTCGTTCATGAAGTCACAGAAGCTGAAGAATAACTTATCCACAGAGGCCGTGAAGAGCTATCGCAAGGAGACTAATTCCAATGTCATAAAGAATAAGCGTAGCGATAGCACAATCACACTCACAAATAATACCACAGAGGTGCTACCGAGTAAGTCCTCCACTTATCCAAGTTATAAATATATACATACTAACCAGCTCTCGAAATTTCCAGTTGCCAATGCCAATAGCGCCATCAAGAAGGTGCAACCCGCCAGCCATGCAACGGCAATGCTGCAGCAGCTAATAGCTGAGGCCGATCACAAATTCAACGTTTACAGCGACGATCAAAGCACGCAATCGCGTGAATTGCAGCTACAGGGTTTACAGGCGTGTTCGGCGCAAGATGTGATACATGAGAATTGGTCCATATCATTGGTAAATTCCCAAGTGTTGCTCAAGGGTTGTGAGACATCGGGTTATGTAATTATTAGCGCGGCGAAAGCGGAGATTCTGCAACGTGTACACCGTCCCGTTTGGCGTGATAGATCGCTGGTGTCCAAGACGACTTGGAAGGGTTTGCTCGAATGCATGCAGTACTATGCCACAGTGAGCGCTGGTGAAGATGACTCGCTCATTGAAAAGGAGATCATGTGGCTGACGGTGGATAATATTCAGGTAAGGATATTTGAAATGATTTGAGGACGTTCTAATTTAGGGTGGGTTCAATAGGATATACATACATATATGGTACGGAGAAATATCTTCAGGTGTAGCAAAACTTTGTATTAAATAACCATTTTGCTTAAATTTTGTCGAGGTCACTGACGCCTGACATTTAGCCAAGTCCACAACCTTTGTTTACATTTAGTTAAGGCAATAACCTTTATTTACATTTTATGAGGTCAATTACCTTTTTTTAAATTTAGCCAAGTGCACAACCTTCGGTTACACTATCCAAGTCAACAACTAATATTTACTTTTGGGGTCGCGGACACGTTTGTTTAAATTTTATGGGGTCAATAGTCTCTCTGTTTATATATTAATATCTCAATGACATTTTGTTTATATTTAGCCAAGTCCACAACCTTTATACACAGTTTTTGTTAACATTTAGCCGAGATCAAGAGCCACTTTGTTTAAATTTTAAGAGGTCCACAACCTGTGTTTACTTTTAGTCAAGGCAACAATCAATATACAATGAGGTCTGTGACCCTATTGTTTACATTTTAAGAGGTCAATAGTCTCTTTGTTTACGTTTTGATATCTCAACGACCTTTTTTTTATATTTAGTCAAGTCCACAACCTTTGCCAATACAACAATGTTTGTTTACGTTATGGGGTTATGACCCTTTTGTTTACATTTAGCCAAGTCAACAACCTTTAATATCCTCTTTGTTTGCATTATGAGGTCAATGGCCCCTTTGTTTACATTTTATGAGGTTAGTGAACCTTTTGTTTTCATTTAGCCAGGTCAACAACCTTTTCTTATACGAAAAATATTTTCCTTTTCAGGATAAAGACGACACTGTGATCAATGATTTGCCAGACATTCCGCATCTAGTCGGTAGTGGACGCAGTGTGGGCGGTGTTGTTTCGGAGACTGTGGGTGCCTTATCGATTGAGAATCCAGGTGAAACACAGCCTGTGCAGCTGCAACGCATTGTGTCGCGTTGTAAATGTGAATTCTTCTATGTCAGCTATGGCGACACGATAGATCCAAATTCCATAACCGAAGTACCACCACCACCATCCGAGGAAACGCTATCACCGTGGGAGAAACAAGACGATCCCGTGGATGCCTTCACCTTAATGCATCACGACCTCGATGTCTGCACGAATTCCTTGCAATATGCTATGATTTTAGATATTGTCAACAATCTATTGCTGTACGTAGAACCGCAACGCAAACAGGCTTTGGAGAAGTTGGCGCGCATGCGCTTTCAATTGCAGCTACACTCCACGGAGGATCAAAAGCGACCGATACAACAGAAACAAACCATGATACGCAGTTTATTGATGAAGATCCGTGGGCTGGAGAAGGACATACATCTCATCGGCAAGGATCGTGCCGAAGAGGGCGACACGCTGGAGCTGAGGCACGAATTCGAACGTGTGCAATTGCAAATACGCGAAAGTAAAGAGGAATTGAATACGCTTAGCGAGGAGCTCGACATGATGTTGTTGTGCTATAAGGAAACACAACTATCGCAGCTGAGCAAAATATCGAATGTGAGTGGGTGTTATAAACTAATGTTACCATATCATTTAGCATAATTTAATTGCCAATTGAATTCTCTCTTTTCAAACACCAGGTGCGCTCCGACAAATCGCTAACCATCGTGCGTGCAAATGAGATCTGCTTTAAGCGCGCCCAGTGGCGTCTCACAGAAACCGATGGCCAAATCGGCATATCCGATCTGGTGCTAAGTGGCTTCTTGTATACGAAAAAGTCTAAAAGTGACGATTCTGTCGAACATTTACTCGAACTGGGCAATATACGCATGAGCAATCTGATACCGCGTGAGATCTATCGCGAAGTCTTGATGCCGACAGAAATCCAAAAGGATATGCCAATCGACACGCATAAACGTGTTTTGCGCGTCTTTTGTCGTGAGAAACCGCCGGTAGGTGGGATTTCTGTGAAGGAGCATTTCGAGATCAATGTGGCGCCCATCACTATTGCTATAACGAAAAAATTCTACAGCACAATGTTGAAATTCTGCTTCCCCGATCGCGACGCTTCCGAAACGGAGACTGTAGATGATATTGAGGAGAATTCTTCCAGTTCCAGCTCATCATCGGCCGTGCAAACGAAAACAACCAAGAAACCATCGAAAACAAAAAAGGGCTCGAAAGACTCGGAATTCTATGTCAAAATTGAAAAAGACGATGTGGAAAAGATGAAAGAGCGCGCTGAGAAGAATAAACTGTTTATCTATATAAAAATTCCAGAAGTGCCTGTGCGTGTCAGTTACAAGGGCAACAAAGAGAAGAATCTTGAGGACATAACGGATTTCTCGCTCGTCATACCAACACTTGAATATCACAATGTCACTTGGACATGGCTAGACTTGCTATTAGCTATGAAATCAGTGAGTCGTCGCGTGATATTATCACAGGCCATAAAGCAGAAATTGCAAATACATCGCCGACAACCGGGTACATCGACTGGCGAACGTTCGTCGCCGCAGGAGGAGGACAAAGCAAAAATGCTGTTTGGTAATCGCTTATTGGTGAGTGCAAATTGTTGTATTATCAGTCAGACGATGTAATTAAAAACGCATTTATTTTTGCAGAATGAAAATCGCAGCCAAAGAAGAGGAGTTTTCAAATTCACCTCGAGTAACAAGTGATACGCCGTGATATCTATGAGATTTAAGTGCTGAAATTATATACATACATACATTATACTCTACATAGGTACATACATACAATATAAATACATACATACATGCCTATTGATCAAATTTGACACGGACTGTCCCATTTAAACCGCACTCAAAAGGAATCATTAAACAATTTTTCCCTAGATTATAGCAGTTTGTACACCTTTTTCCTTTTCGAGTAAAGTTTGAGCTCCATATGTCAATTAGTGTTTGTTTGGCAGCGGTTTGTTTACGACGCGAAGTTTGGAAGTTGCAGAAGTGTTTTGGCGAGTCTACTTTATCACCAACATAAGTATTTGAGTGGCACAAAGTATTCAATAAAGGTCGTGAAGTCACCTAAAACTTGCCTCATGCGCGTCTCGTCCATCCACCGCTGTTATTGACATAATAATAAAAACGAAACGGTTAAAGAAACAGAGTTTGAAAATCATCGTGTTGGCATCAGTGAGTAGCAGAGGATCTGAAAATATCTTATGGGTCGACTCAACTCATTTCGCTTAATGTTTTGGTCATGAAGCGTATCTACACTCGTACCAAATCCGAATTTTTTGAAATTTTGAAATTCTTGATAAAATAGCAAAGGACTCTAGATTCATAAAACGCATTAGAACTGATAATGAGACGTGGGTTTATGAATCTGACGTGGAAAATATCCAATAATCTATCGAATGGCGCGCCAGAAAATAGTAGACACGGAAAAAGAAACAAAATTCTGAAAATTAAAATGCTGAAGGTCATTCCAGTCGAAGCTTATACTAGTGTATGAAAACTGTATTAAACATTGACTTGCTTGTATTGGTTCAGAAAGAAACCTATTTTGAAAAAAAAAACTTTTTTTTAATTTTTTATTTTATTTTATTTTTTTAATTTTTTATTTCATTTTTATTTTTTTTAATTTTTTATTTTATTTTATTTTTTTTTTTTTTAATTTTTTAAAATTATTTTTATATTTGATTTTTATTTTATTTATTTTTTGTTTTTTAATTTTTTTATTATTTTTAATTTAATATTTCTTTTAATATATTTTTAGATTGTTTTTATGTTTTTAATTTTTTTAATGTATGTTTTATATTTTTTTTTATTTTTTTATATATTTTTATATTTTTTTTTATATATTTTTATATTTTTTTTATATATTTTTATATTTTTTTATATATTTTTATATTTTTTTTTTATATTTTTATATTTTTTTATATATTTTTATATTTTTTTATTTTTTTATATTTTTTTTATTTTTTTTATATATTTTTTATATTTTTTTTTTATATTTTTATATTTTTTATATTTTTTTATATTTTTTTTATAGTTTTTATATTTTTTTTATATTTATTTTATATTTTTTATATATATTTTTATATTTTTTTTATATTTTTTTTTATATTTTTTTTATATTTTTTTTATATTTTTTTATATTTTTTTTATATTTTTTTTTATATTTTTTTATATTTTTTTATATTTTTTATATTTTTTTAATATTATTTTTTTTATATTTTTTTTATATTTTTTTTATATTTTTTTTTATATTTTTTTTATATTTTTTTTATATTTTTTTTTTTTTTTTTATTTTTTTTTTATTTTTTTTTTTTTTTTTTTTTTTTTTTTTTTTTTTTTTTTTTTTTTTTTTTTTTTTTTTTTTTTTATTTTTTTTTTTTTTTTTTTTTTTTTTTTTTTTTTTTTATTTTTTTTTATATTTTTTTTTTATTTTTTTTTATATTTTTTTTATATTTTTTTTATATTTTTTTTTTTTTTTTTTTATATTTGTTTGATATTTTTTTAAATATTTTTTTCCGTCAGTCCGGGTCATTTTTGATCAGATGATGCATACACCCAACCAATGCAGTAAAATACAACAACACTTCTATTTATTATAGTTTTAATAATGTGTATTTAGATTTCTTTAACACAGTTACAATTTAAATTAATTTTAGTTATACACAACACTATAATGCTAGTACGAACGTTTGTATCATAACCATTAAAAAACTACTATAATAATTAATGTATTTTAATTAGCACACTTTATGCAATATGTATTACCCTCACACGAAAACAATAAAAAAAAGAACAGGAAAAAAGTAAAAAATACGAAATAATAAGTGTATAAGAAAATACAATGCTATGCAGTAATGTAGAATAGTATACTGTAACACTAGATGTCTATTAAATGTTATCTATGCCGTTACATACATAAGTTTTGTGTAGTTCCTTACTTAAACAATGGTTAAGAGACGTTACAGTAAAATTGCTTTAGAATTACTAAATTTCAATAATTTCTATTTTTTTACAAAGTTCTCAAAATAGATATCCATTTTGTTTCTGAATATCAAAACCGTTATACATACATATTCCTTCATCAGTTTGTTGTTATACATATCTAAACACTGTATTTTCGACATTCTCAAACTATTTAGCCTAAATATTAAACAGCAGATCCTTGACGCCACACACTAATTACACTGCAATCCTTATTTATTTTAACTGTTGCTTCAGCGGTGGCTGTAATAGAGAGAAAAAGAAATGTGTAAACAAAAAAGTGAAGAAATTTTTAGTAACAATAAAGAGCACTTGCAAATGTTTTATGTGGAAATTATTTATGTACTTGAATTTAATTAAAGGATGTAGGAAAATTCGAAATAATTTGACAATTTTTAATCCGTTTATAAAGGTACGATAATAAGGCTACTAAATAAATACTAAAAAATTATTAATAACAGTTCGATTGAGTACATCGAATATTGGAATTGATTCGAGTTTTACAAGGTGAAGGATTTTGAGTAAAATATTCAATTTTATGCCATTTATATAAAAATTTGAGGGATTTGACGCATGGACCATGCTATGATATGGTAGGTGGTATATTTGAGAGCCAACGAATTCTTATGTCCGGTTATCGTTTCAGTTAGTTTAAAATATATATTTGCTTCATCGAAATGTGTTTTATCTCTTGGATCGACTAAAACGAGTTCCAAGGAGCGGCAATTTCAGTTTGGGGAATAAAGAAAAATCACACGGAGTCAAATCTGTTGAATACAGTAGTGGATCGATGGTATTCACTGCGGTTTTGACTTTAAATTCGGTCACATTCGTGGCGATGGTGCATTATCATCATGTAAGAGACATGAGTTGTTCTTCCACAATTCCGGCCCTTTTCGACGGATGTTCTCACACAAACGCCTCAATACGGCCAAATAGAACTACTTATTGACCGTCTGTCCCCCCGGAACTAATTCATTAGGTTTTTTTTTGGTCGTTTTTTCTCCTCCATTTCGATATGGTTGTTTGCATCTCTCCATGAATGTGAGATCGGATTTCGCACCATCAAGCATGTCCAAGGAGATCTGTTTAAGGTACTCTTTTTGAAAAAAAAAATTCAGCATTAACATGTTTCATACCCAAAATATCCACAAAATTCATTCGAATGGACTCGCGAGGACTCGTCGAGCTCTCTTGCCATCTTTATAACACTTGCCTGACTATTTTCCCACCATCATATCTTTCACTTTTTTAATATTTTCATCAGTTGAAGAGATCGAAGGTCGTCCAGAACGAGACATGTCTCTTCATCCCCTTTGAAGGCTTTGCACCACTCGTAGGCTTCCGTTTTTGATAAAGCTGAATCATCGTAAGCTTTTAATTTTTATCCATTGTAAAAATCGCAACACACTACTGAGGGGTACCGACTTAAATAGCTGCTTTAAGCAAACTGGTTGACAGATCGTGCTCATATTGGGCATAATAATTACTGTCTACCAACTTAGCAAAATTGTGACTTATAAAGCGAGTGCAGAAAACCCTGGGGATACTTATTATTACAACTATAGAGCTTGTAGTTGCTTTTCAGAAACTACATATTCATATATATATATATGTATGTTGGTATTAACTTACCAATACAAACACCTTCTTCGGTATTGAGCGTTGCACCAGTTCGCTGAGCACATTGTTATGCGAGTCGTCTTTGCCGGGATCGGCCTTCATATTGTATTCTATTGTTAATTCGGGCAAGTTCACCCAGCCAACGCATAGCGGGTAGAGATTGTAGACCAGCTCCTTTTCACTGTACGCATAAATGGAGATATCAAGCTGAAAAGTATAAAAAAACAAAAATTAATTCTCTCTCTATGACATGTTTGAGTACTTTTGCGCTTACTTGCTTGTGTCCGGAGCAAATAAAATTATCCGCTATGCTAATGCTTAGGGTGGCTACCAAATGCAACACATTCGAGGTGGGATTGCGTAATACAACTTTATAGGTCATAGGCATTTTTACGAACATTTTCTCCTCAATGGTGCAGTAAATATTCAGTGGCGGCTCTTCGATCTCCAGTCCCTGTATGAGAAATTTCGATTCGTTCTCTTCTTTATGGCCGCTACGTCGCCAACGTATACAATAAACACCGAAATTGGGTTGCTGTTGTATTGTTGTTGTTGCTTGTGTTTCAGGTTCGGCTGTAACGATACGTTTGAAGAAACCACGACAGTGACCGGTGACTTGAATCGCTTCTATTGCTTTATTGAAGACAACACGCGTATTTAATGCACGAGCAGTCGCCGACAGCGCCGTCGAATTATCAACACCGTCTGTCACCTCCAGCGTTGTGGAGTTGAATTTTTCATCAAATGATGAACCCGAAGCAGTCATCACATTGTTGGCCGCCAACAGTGAATTCGTAGAACCGGCACTATTATTTATTATTGTCATGTTGTTCGGTATTTTGCTCATGAGGTGTTTGTTCATGTGCGCGCTGGCGACTACGTCGGTCGCATCACCGACAACTGCGTCGCGCTGCATATTCTTAATGGCGTTGAGTTTGCGCGCGTGCCTAGAACGACTGAAGAGCTCGGACTGCATGTCGCCACTTTTGGTGCGTTCGAAATCTTTCGCAGTGGCCCAGTCGCTAGTTGTGGCGTTCGTACGTAGCACGATTACGTCCTCGAGTTTGTCGCGATTGCGGTAGGTTTGCGTAAACTTTTTCCTCTTAAAGCTGTAAGTCGACTGCACCAAGTTGTGATCCTGAAATATAGAAAAATTGTATATACCATTTTAATAGAACGTTAAAAATGCATTCACAACACTTACACAAATGAAGTACGTTTCGAGTATGTCAATATCGACCGGTGCCCGCACTTCGATATTGGCGCGTAGTAAGAAATTTTCACCACGGTATACCTTTGTTAGCGGTCGCTTGCTAAGCGTGTAGAAACGCGCTGAGAACCGAAAGTCGAGCTCACATTTGATGTTGATTGTGTCTTCACGCGTTTTACGTAGTCGACTCTCGTCGAGGAACTCAATCTGGACAGGTGTTGAGACGGTAAGCGACTGCACATCCACCGGAGGAATGAAATTGCGTACGTTTTCGGGCGAATTTTCCACGCTGCTGGTTGTGCCACTATCGATCTGTGTCATGGTGGCCGCTGTCTTTGGACGTTGTATGTCAATGACGTAGGATGTCTTTTGCTGTAGCGCTATTGGTGTCTCTACCAAACTGAAGACATAGTAAAGCACTGAATTCGAACTTTGCATGGACAATTCGCCAGTGTCGATTTGTATGTGCGAATGCAATTTTTGGCGACCGGGCGATAGATCTGTGGTAAGAAATACTGGTAAAGAAGGAGAGAGAGAGAGGGAAAATGTGATAATTAATTCATTGATTGAAGAGCGAATAGTTTAGTTTAATCAATAGTATTAGACTTATTTAAAAAAATTAATTATTTTTACATTTAATTGAGAGTTTCATTTAGCATAGTTAACGGGTGATCCAAGTAGAGATCGTTTTTTTAATAGCCTTTTTTGATAGATCACAAAAGATTTACGTCTGAACAACGTTACGTTACAAATCGTTCAACTTTATTACGAAAATTCACGTTCTGTAAAGAATGTGTTTCGCGAACTTCGCTCAACTTATGGTCAACGTAATCGGCGTAGCGTACTATTCGCAACACCATCACACATCTTGGATCGAATAAACCACGTCCAGCACGCAGTGAAGAAAATATAACCGCCGTATCTGGTGCATACGAATACCGAGGAGAATCGATTCGTCGCCTTTCGCAGCAACTCGGACTGACGTATGGAACGACTTGGCGCATTTTATGTCGAGATTTTAAATTGAAAGCGTGCAAAATTTAACTTGTGCATGAACTGAAACCAGTCGATCCTCCCAAGCGACATCGCTCCGCTCTATAGGCTCTTAAAAAGTTCCAAGAAGACCCAAATTTTTCGAGGCAAATGAAGAAAATCAAGAGCTGCCATTTCATTCGGAAAAATAACGGTTTGGTGTGGTTTGTGGGCCCGTGGAATCATCGGTCTATATTTTTCATAAATGATGCCGGTGAGAACGTAACCTTCAATGGCGACCGTTATCGCGCCATGATAATCGACTCGAAATAGATCACCAGAATGATCAGATTAAGATCAAATCTACTCCGTTTTGTTTGATAATATGTGGCCAATTTGAAGGTAATTTGATATTGGATACTCTCATGGAAAACCTTCGTGTTGGGAGCATAAAATGGGACAGTCGCTTTCCCAAGACAGTTGTATTTAATTGGTGTTAGGTCCAAACTATCAGGAAGAACCTGCAAACATAGCTTCCAAAGCTTTTGTCGAGTAATTTTCGTTGTCGCATACAACTGGTGTTGGGCAATTGCTTCTTTGAGATAGTCTAATTGTTGACGGAACAGGTCTGAATTAAGAGTTTGGCTCTAAAAGAACAGCTCATAGAGGATAATTCCCTGCTAATTCCACGAAACACACACCAAAACTTTTCTGAAGTCAATCCTGGCTTATTCGCTATTTATGCCGGTTCATTGTTGTTCCATTAGATTTTTTTTGCGTTTACTCGCGTGACTCTCATACATCGAGCTCTTTTTATCTTTAACTCCTGGGCAATCGAAACAGTGCTTACCGTCATGGTCGGACTCGACAATGTTCAATACCTTATCCCTATTTTTAACAATTGGTCTTCCAGACTGTGGTGCATTTTTGACATCAAAGTTTCCAGAACGCGAAGCTAAGATTTCGCCAATATCTATTGACATTCTCAGCTGTTTGGCTTGCGTTCGTTGTTTCGCGATTGACTCCATATTACCTCTAATATGATTTCTTCAGATATTCTTAACGAAGAAGATGTGGATCGCATATGCAGTCCAGTATCCGGCCTTATAAGTCGGCAAATCGCCTTCTGACCAGTACAAACTTGACTAGGCGGTTAATTTCTATTCCCACCAACTCGGAGGGAAATATAAAAGTCTGAGCTCCCACGTGTTTAAGTCTTGATCTCGCACAGCTTCTACGGCTGGCATCCAACTTAACATTACAGCATGGACGCCGATAGGTCAGTGGCCTGTTAGAACCCCCAAAATCATTGAAGCTTGCCCTACTGGGAGCAAAGAGCTCACTGCAACTCTTGCGATAACCTGACTTGCTTAGTTTTATCAAATAATTTATTTTAACATTTAATAGTTGCCATATTTCATGATATAATTCTAAAATACGACTCCTAAACCAACACCAAATATATTTTAATAGCCAAAAATTAATTCCTATTGACAATGTTGTGCCACAATTCGATTAATCCACGGTTGCACAGCTCTAATGCTCGTATAGACACCAGGATAGTTCGCACGACCGCAGCCAGTACCCCACGAAACGATGCCATACTGTCGACCGCGAAACATTAATGGACCACCAGAATCACCTGCGCAGGAATCATTTATGCCCGGCAAGGAAGCGCAAAACATTGTTCTACTTAAATCGCCTTCACCATCTTGCCGATACTCGCGATTGCACTTGGTACGTCTGATGACACGCACCACAGCGGCGCGCAAACCCATAGCACTCCTACCATCCTCACGCCGCCTACCCCAACCGTAAACACGTGCACGCTGTCCCGGTCTCACATAGGTATTACTGAGTTTCACCAATTGCACACGCTGACCCGTCAAGGATGTGTCCAAACGCAAAATAGCTACGTCAAAATTATTCGTTTTTTTCCTATACTGCCGCGGTATGAAAATGGACTGCACAGTGGACCTTTGGCTATTGTTCGAGAGCAGCGTTGAACCGGCTTGTATGTCGAGGCGAGAGGCAGACGTGCCGACGACACAGTGGGCAGCAGTAAGCACACAATTTTGACGCAATAAAGTGCCACCGCATATAAATTCATCATCCAGACGAAGATTCACCATAAACGGTGCGCCCCGTAACGCTACGAAATCACCGCCGATGATCTTCTTGGTTATCGTGTTGTTCGTTAATGACGGAACTTGATCGGTGATCGTTATATTTGTGGCGGTAACTTGTGGAAAATAGTTGTATAGAACTAGATAAATTAGCAAAATGCCGAAATTGCATGTCTTATGATGCGACATCGGGCAGACAACTTTCACTCTTTGCCTTTCAGAACTATTTCAATGGTACTTTACTAAAAGAAAACAGTCTGGTTTTCCCGTCAACCTTTTATACTTTTCAAGCTACCGCGTCCATGATCTTCAATTCTTGTTGTAAAGCACTATTTATTTATATTTATTGCTTTTGTTACATTGAGAGAGCATATTTACCTAATCCACTTCCACTTCGGCGCTCGACAACTGGCAATAAGCCTTGTAAAGTCGTTGGGAAATATTTATTTTGGAACTTGAATTACAAGGCCTACGCAAATTGACCTTGGCGGCAAATATTTATTCAATTGTTAGGCATTATAAAAAACAGAATTGTTGTATAACTTTTACATTAGTTGAGTTGCAGTTGTGAATGAGCTTAGCGGTACTTTAAGCGCAACAAAATGATACTCTCGCCCACGGTACTCTTGTTATTGCTCATTCAAAGGATCTTGGCGTATCCGACAACTAGCGAAGTACAACGTGAACGACGCATTATCGGCGGTGAGCTGGCACGAATCGAACAAGTGCCACATTTGGTGAATATACGTTTGAATCGCTATTTCCATTGTGGTGGCTCGCTGGTGACGTCACGTTGTGTTTTAACAGCAGCGCATTGCATCGGCCACAATTCGCCGAATGAATTTGTTGTGCGCGGTGGAAATACTCGGCTGTCTGATGTAGAAAATTGGCGTACAGTTGAACGAGTTTTCGTGCCGCCCGAGTATAATAATCGCACATTCGAGCATGATGTGGCCATTATGCGTCTGCATACTAAACTACAAGGTGTGAATATCAAACCGATTGCAATTGGTGACTTTGCGCTCGCACAAGGCGAATATGTTACGGTTTCCGGTTGGGGTCTCACGCGTGAGCATGCTGTCCTACCACCGAATCATATGCACACGGTGCGTCTTCGTGTTTTAGAGCAGGCGCAATGTAAAGCATTCTATGATGATTATCGCAATGTCACCGATACGATGTTCTGTGCATCGGTGCCGGGTGAAAAAGATGCATGTTTGGCAGATTCTGGTGGGCCTGCAGTGGCGCGCGGTCGTCTTGTCGGTGTTGTGTCGTGGGGTAAAGGGCGTGAATGCGGTCGCGCCGATTCGCCGGGCGTTTATGTGAGATTAAATGTGGTTAAGAAGTGGATAATGAATATACTGTACAAACACTGTTAGGAGGCAATACGAATTTGTCAATAATAATGCGTTAAATTTAAGTTAGCATAGGTTGGGTTTATAGTATAATAATAAATATAATAATATCTCTATTACTTATATTGCACCAAAATAATCATATTTACTTTAATACAAATAAAATGAGACTGAACTAATATAGTAGATTGGCGATTTTTTTATTTTTAACAAATTACTATATATGAAGAAGTTTCGAAAATGTATTTGGAATATGTATTACAAAAATTGGCTACCATTTAAACAGTGACGAAACGAACGTGTGTATCATCGACTGAGTTGAAGATCACGCTCTTTCATTTATATTGTGATTTTGAAAACGTTCTCTCACATATTTTGTTTGAAACAGGTCCAATCTCTGATGCTCCTGTGTTTTGAGTAAGGGTGCTCTTTTAATCAAATTCTTTAATAGATCGTTCTTAAAACAATATGAGATAATATGGTTTTATCTTGCTCTGGTCTTCTATTTACTCGGCCATAAGTAAGTCACATGAATTTAATTATTTGGAACACTAGAGAAGAACAATAAAAATGACATATTTTTGGAAGTAAAACTTCGGAGGTTGGAAGCAGAAATGATTCTGAATTCTTTTGGATCTTTCGAACGGAGTGTCAAGAGACTCGTTCCAATAAGCGGCAATAGTTGTTTGAAATGTGTTTTAGCGGATAGTTTTTTTCATTCTTTTAATATGAAGAAGTCTATGGTGAGCATGCTCTATCTGAGCAAACGTGCCAAATGTGGTTTGCACGATTTAAAATTGGTGATTTTGGTTTGGCGACGAAGAACGTTCTGGACGGACAAAAAAAAATTTGAAGATGAACATCTGGAAGCAATATTCGATGAAGGTTGCTGCCAAATACAAAAGCGCTTGCAGAATCTTTGGGAGTCACTCAAGCAGCCATTTCAAAACGTTTAAAAGGTGGAAGATACTTCCAAAAGCAAGGAAAGGAATAGCAGATTGTGAGTAGTGATGAAAATGGATCCATTAGGACAACACTAAACGCAAAAAATCAAATGTGAAAGCTGGCCAAACAGCCAAATCAACGGTAAGCCGAATAGTCATGACGATAAGGTAATGCTCAGTATTTGCTTGGATCAGAAGTGCGTGCTATCTTATGAGCGTCGAAAACCAGGCGCAACCATTGATGAGGAACGCTATCGACAACTCAACAAATTGAAGCGAGCCAATAATATTCCATCATGGTAATGCTCTGCTTCATTTTGCAAGAATGGTTAAAAACTATTTGGAAAACAGGGGCTGGGAAGTTTTGTCTTACTCAAGTTATTGTCGCTTTGGAGTGTCATTTATACCGGCTGCTGCGGAAATCCCTTACTGGAATACGGTAACAAAAATTGGTTGATTTTATTTTTAGCCGTCAAACCGGCGCATTTATTTTGGGTTGGAACCCATATATTCCCAGAAAGTTGGGAAAATGTTATAGGTTCAGATGGGCAATACTTTGCACAAAACTATTGTAGATGTTTTTCTAAATAAATGTTCATATTTTGACACGAATATAGTTACAGATCCACTACACGTTCGCTTTGTTGTGGTGAATAGAAGCAAAATACATCAACAAACGCCTAAAAGTAGTCCAATTACAAACTGCCAATTCACAACTGACACGACATTTCTTTTGTTGTGATACATACTCAAAATGTTTTGTCGTACGAGCGATGTTTGTGCTGATTATAGTAACTTAAAATATTCAATCGCGAACATTTTTCTGCGACTATTTTTTTAAATTTTCGACGTAGATTATCTCAGCAACAGTGCATCGATGAACTTAATTAAATTTTGGGCGATGAAGCTTCATCAAAGAGCAGCGTTTATCGATGGTATGTTGAATTTTTCGAAGTTGTAAATCACTTCAAGACGAATTTCTTCAAAATAAGTTGTTGTTCCAAAAATTTTGATGCTGTGCGCAATGTGATATTGCAAGATCGCCATCATGAGATTTAGACAACTATAGGCATTAGTGGGACTAGCATAGTGTATTCAATATTACAAGATCATTTGATTGTAGAAGACATTTCTCTCGTTGGAACACATACAATTTGTCAATTGATTAAAAAGACGTGTGTTGTTTGGCAGGTAGAAATGTTAAAAGAATACAATAATGGTGCTTCGAAACACGTCTATGACAACGTGAATTTACACGTGAGAGCCGGATAGCAAACAGCATTTGACTGTATGGGTGTTTCAAAATGAGCCGAATTCAAAAAAGCTGTTCACGCACGAAGCATTTCCAAGTAAATTGTTGGCGTTTTTTTTTAGGAAAAACTGAATACATCACAACCATACCACTAGATTAATAGAGAGCAGTCAATTCTGAGTTGTATACAACTATATTCTTGCCAGTTGTTTTTGAAGAAATCAAGAAAACCAAGCGCCGCAGACGGTTCGCTCTTCCCCATGCAATGCGAGCTCTCATACATCGCCTGAATCAACTGCATTTTTGAGCACTCAAAACAACGATCCGATGAGTCATCCTCCATATAGTAATGACTTGGCACCGAATGACTTCTTTTTATTCCTGTTCATAACGTTTTTCGACACCTTAAGATGCGGTTGATGCGTTCAGAACGCATCTTTTGGAGATACCTTAATGAGAGTGATAAAAGTGCTTCGACAATTGGTTCAAATGCGAATGCAAAAATATAGCTCTTAATAGATAATATTTTGAAAAACAATTAAACAATTTTCGATGAATCGATGTTTTTGTTCTCTAATCCCGAAATATAAAAGACAACCTACATATATGTATTTAAAAAAAAGTTTAGTTCCCTTTTTCTAGTTGCAAAGCTTCAAAAAATCTCTTTTGACAGCGCTTCTTTGGCCTTTGGCATTAGATTAGATAAATAAATGAGGATTGCACCGCGACCTAAGGCCTTTGTGTCCTCTCCTATGTCACAACGACTCCCCAAGCCTCAGCATATTAATGAATTCCAATAAACTACTAGATGCTATTGTGGCGATGTGATACCTATTTGGAAACATGGAATCACGAGCCTTTATCCTGCGCCAACAGACTTCTGTGCAGTCAATTAGCAGGTGTTATGGAGTTTCAGGCTTCATGTCGCAGAACCGGCAATTCTTATAAGAAGCTAGGCCCATGTTATATAATAAGTGCCTTTGAGTTTACAGTGGCCAGTGTAGAAGGCGATATGTAGTCTGAGTTTATCCCATGGAAGGTTGATTACATTTTTAAACCTTTTAAGGTTTAACCACCCATTAGCAACTTGGCATGGCATATGCCTCAGAGTTGTTGTCAATACCTCATCCTACCCACTCCTTCATCCTTGCGGAGTCCCTTGGTATTGGGACCAATCGCAATGAAAGGTTTGGGTCCTACCATGTTGGTGGATGCTGTGGAGCGGGTTCAGTTCATTCCTGGCTATACCTTTGTGACCACGCACCCAGATAAGGTGCACTTGGTTACAATCTGATCGGCTGATCAGCTTTTCTATTCACTCCTGCACTAATAGCGATGTGATCTCGTAGACATAGATCGCTTTAAGTACAGGTTGCCTGTCGCTGAGTATAACTATACGCCCGTTGCGATACAATGCAACTATTGTTTATCTCTACGCATCGACTTATAGCAAAGGCCTCTGCTTGGAATATACTCGAAAAAGTATCCATAAGTATGGAGAGTTCGGTACGAGGTCCTGCGACTCCTGCGCAAATTCCCTCCAACGTTTTCGAGCCGTTCGTGTACCACTTGATTGTATTATCCCTAAGCAGTAGCCCGAGAGAGCAATCGTTCCTCTCAGCCTTACTGCTGACGGTAACCTTGAACTGCCTAGTGAACTTAACACTTTTGGAAGAAGAGCCAGTGATATTTGCTACTTAAGTCCTTCATGCGCTGGGAAGAGATTACCTTACCTACATTGTATGAGATTAAGAACATTCATATCGGAATTCTAGTTGTAAAAGATTTATTTAGCCAAATATAAATACATTGACAAATATCGAAATATTCCACAGTACAAATGACGTGCTTGTTAATTAATGTTTAATTGCTCGTTAGTTTCATAACTTTCTCTAAATTTTTTTAACATAATAAAACTAATTGCATACGAGGGAAACGTGATCTGAAATAATGAGCAATTTTTACATACGTAATACTAGAGAAAGTAATACCAGCAAGACATTTCAATCCCGTAGTTTAAGCTTGTGAGTATGTTATATATGGTAGAACAAATATGAAGGAAGAAAATTAGGGACTTCCACTAAACACAAGTTCGCTTAAACACGATGAGAATTCCAGGTTTAGATGAATGCACGAACGAACGGGACGAGTTATAGAATATAATGGGTTGTCAAAAAAGTCTTGCGGTATTTTTATTGAATTTTTTTTTATTGAAATTGAAATGAATTTTTGATGACTCATGGCCAGCTCTTGACCGATGCTACGGCTGCTACTATGCCGGTCTCTTTCGACCAATTCAGCGATTTTATCGCAATTTTCGACAACAGGCCTTCCGGAGCGTGGCGCATCTCCGACCACCTCTACACCAGAATGAAAACGTTGAAACCATCGTTGTGCGGTGGAAATGGAAACTGTATCGGGTCCATAAACTGCACAAATTTTATTGGCGGCTTGAGTTGCATTTTTGCATTTATCGTAGTAGTACTGTAAAATATGCCGTATTTTCTCTTTATTTTGCTCCATGTTTGCGACGCTATAACTCACGAACGACTTAAAAGAAACGATAATCAATCAAACACGTGTTAGCGCGTGAAATGAGCTTTCCAAAAAGGTACTATAGCATGACCCGATGCGACGAATAAAACTCGAACTACGCGCTGTCAGCGCCAACTAGCGAAAATACCGCAAGACTTTTTTGACAATCTATTATGACGTGCAATTTTTAACGACTTTTGCACTGTTATCAACGATATTGCTCGGGACTTTCAGTACTACGAACTAATGAGTTTGAAGTCACTAACCAATACTTAAAACATTTATGAGATAATTAAAAGCAGATATAATGTAGAATGTTAAAACTTGTCAAAATAAATTTAAATAACTTTCTTTCGTGCGGAAAAACGAGTTTAGGCTTGACTTCAATAAATACATAATACTCGGCTGCGAATGTACTCAGTTTCAAAAGACTACGCTATGGGTTTCAAACTAAAGCTAATTTTCCAGCTAGTGATATATCTTTCATGGCACCACATGCCTTGCACAGGCATTGGCGAGAGAATTGTGGGTGGCACCTCGGTTACAGAGAAGAAATACACCTATTTTGTGCGTGTGAATTACCAAGATTTATTCCTATGTGGTGGATCGTTGGTGAGGAATAATGCGGTGGTCACAGCAGCTCACTGTGTCAGCGACGCTAACGTAAACCAATTGCGTATACACGCGGACACCATTAGTTTAAGAGATGTAGGAATTGTGAGAAAAGTTAAAAAAGTGGTGATTTCGAATTTATACAATGAACGCACCTCGAACTACGATGTTGCAGTGTTAATACTCGCCTCTGCCGTACCAAATTCTAGTTTCACAGCAATTCAATTGCAAAAGACACCAGTGACTGCTGGCACGAAATGTGTGGTCATTGGTCATGGTAGCACAAAGGAAAGTGAATTTAATCCGATACAATTACAAGAAGTTTGGATACCGGTGCTGAGTCGTACCGCTTGCCAACGTAGATATGCAGGTGTTGCACATATTACGCGGTATATGCTGTGTGCATGGGAGTTGGGAAAAGATTCATGTGCAGGTGATTCCGGTGGACCAATGGTGTGTAAGGGACAGCTAGCTGGTATTGTATCCTGGGGTGTTGAATGTGCGGATTCCAGATTTCCAGGCGTTTATACCGATATCAGCAGGGTTTATACTTTTATCGAAAGAACGCTTGAGCGGTTTAAGTGAATTTCAATAGTTTTTTAAGTATCAAATTATCGAGTATTTGGAGTGATTCACTAACGAGTTACTTCATCTATGAAAAATGCATATATCATAATACAAATGTAAAATAAAAGAAAACAGACATACCACTTTGCAATAGTAATAAATTTTATCTGACCGGTTTGTCGTAATAATTTGTCGAATTTATTTTAACTGCAAAAGCTATAATTTGTTTTCCAAAACATGCGTTCTGAAGGCATAAAACGCCGCTTCAGATGTCGAAAAACGTTGGCTTATTTTTTACGGGAATAAAAATATTTTTTACGGTAGTCATTCCCAGTCCGAAGTCAAGATTATTCGCCGGATGACTCATCAAGTTGATGTTTTGAGTACACAAAAGTGCAGTTGTTTCAGTCGATTAGTGAGAGTTAGCATTGCGTGGTGAAGAGCGAACCGTCTGCGGCGCTTGGTTTTCTTGATTTCATGAAAGACAACTGTCAAACAGATGGTCGTGTATCACTCAGAATTTATCTGAGTTGTTCTAGTGGCAAGGTTGAGGTATATCCAGTTGCAGCAAAAAACAGGCACGCATTTACTTGGAAGTGCTTCGTGCGCGAACAACTCTTGTTCGAATCGGCTGATCTTGAAACAACCATGTTAACTGATCTTTACTTTCAAGCGCAAACGAGTAAATCTACGATTCATCATCTATATACATATATTGTATACATATGAATGATGTGGTAAATTGCTGACTTAGCTAGTACGTAAATAAGTGACGAAAAATTTTGTTTCGGCAACTCATAAACCGCAAAGAAAACCTCAGCCGATCGTATTTTGGTGGAAATTTATTGCAAACACGCTTTACCAAAGCGGACGTGACAAAAGTGGTTTGCATGATTAAGGAGGTATCCGAATTTTAGGTATTTTTTTGGCGCGATAAAAAAAAATCAAAAATTATTTTGATTATCCATTTTTTACATGCTTTTTAGTGATATTCTAGGAATACAAAACATAAATAATATAAGAAAAAAAATTAAATTAAAAAAAAACTGCAGGTCGGCGAAGTAGAGACTGATGAAACAATGGCTTGTCCTGGTGTGCAGGATATAAATCCTTTCCGTGACCTAAAATGAAAATTTATGCGAAATCCGTGAAGAGTAAAAGTGTGGTTATCGCACTACTAAACGTTTTTGAAAAAAAAAAAGTTTTTTACAAAATGGTGGAGGTTTGAAAAAATAAGTTTCGTTCTTCACTGTTTGTTTGTGGTTCGGAATTTTTAAAAATAAAAAGGTATAAGGAAGCTCTGTGTAAAATTTCATGTGAATCGGTTGAGTAGAACTTGTGATATCGTGCACACCGTTTCTAGAAAAGTAGTTATGAGAAAAACGAGTTTAAAGTTTGAGAAAGGCTGCGAAACGGTTTTGTCGGCGCGTCACAAAATGAGCTGTAACTCGGAAAATAATTTGAATTTCGAAAAATCCTCTTAGCCTTTAGGGGCATTTTCTTGAAGGGTTATACTATACTATAAAAATATGCAAAGAAAATCGATTTTTTCGAATTTCTAAACCAGAATACACCCTTAACAAGTGGTGATTTAGCGATTTTAGAAAATAAATCTTTTGTGTCGGTTTGTAGCTGGCGATGAAAAAAGGAGCCATTACGACAACCCTATATGTAAACGTAACAAATCATATGTAAAACCTGGTCAACCAACCAAATCAACGGCAAAGCTGAATATGCCTGACGACAAGTAAATGAGCTGTATTTGGTGGTATCGGAAGGGCGTGCTGTATTATGAGCTTCTAAAACCGGGTGAAGCCATTACTGAAAAAGATTTTCGAAAACAATTCAAACGCCCGGAATTGGCAACTAGGCACAAGACAATAATTTTCCATCATGAACAGCCTCAGCTTAATGTTGCAAAGCCGGTTGAAAACTATTTGGAAAACAGCAGCTGGGAAGTTTTGCCTCACTCAATCTTATAGCCCAGATCGTTTAAATTCACATGCTCTTAACAATCCTCGTTGACCTGATAGTTATTTGTAAATGTTTTCTTGTTTGTTGTTGTTCAAGAACTACACTTACATTCTATATATATTTTTAATGTTATGAAATATTGCGTATTGTTCCAGCAAACCTTTGTAGTCTGAAATAATATGCAATGTTTACAAATTATTTAATGAGTTTTTTAATTGCTTTGATCAATCAAATGCAAAAATCCCATATGCGTACATATACATATGTATATGTGCATATATACTTACATTTATGTATACATGCAAATTTTTTTAATTCAGCAAATAATAGTTATTCTACTGCTTGATACAGTTTCATATTCAAATTTGCAAACCAAAGCACACAGGGTGAGACAAGTTGTTTTAAAGAGCATCTCGGAAGAGAAATTTACTATTGTTTAGTATTCTATAGAAGTGCTGAAGAAAATAGACCATCGCTGGGTCCAGGGTAACGAGCTAAAAGGACACCACGTTGACAAACATCGTTTTTTCCAAATTTTCATTTTGCTTTTGCAGGTTTTGTATTTATCAGCCAGCTAGTTGTGAAAATAAAAGCATTTGTTTGACATTTCTGTGTATTACGCTTTGGCAAAGCGAAAAAGTTCCATACCCCCAAAAACACCCGTTATAATAATAAAAATATTTCATCTACTTCGAACGGATTCCAAGAGAACTAGTTTGTATTTATTTCTCTCCTATTATTGTAATAAGTTTTGACTTTTAGCGAAATGGATTCAAAAATGGAAGTTTTTCCAATATTTATGAAATCTTAACGGATCCGTTAGTCAATAGGAATTATTTACTGTGAGTCGGGCTTGTGATTGGCTTGTATTCTTGTGTTTATTCGGTCTCAAAAGTTTACCCTTTTTACGAGTATAAAACTATTTTTGAGAACAACTTGTCTACTGCGCCATCTGGCGGCACAACTTTTACCATCGTTATTCTCTTGTCAATATAAAAATACAAGTATGACGAACTTCTTTCACTTGCCTCAAGTAATGCGATCTGAGGGCAAGGGAAAAAGCCATGTTAGAAGGGGGGGAGTGGTTTAGTTGGTAGCCCAGTGGGGGACGATCCCTTAAACCTTACGGTTAAAAAAAAAAACTTCTTGAACATAATCGCTTTTATTAGGAAACTTAAAGCGATTATCACAGCGAAGGCAAAGTGCTCATTTTGTTGGCGAGGTACGATTATGACTTGAAGTATTGTACAAAAAAGGTTCATATAGGGAACGCAGGCTCATTTTGTTAAAAAAAAAATCTGTATAATTTTGCTTTGATGGCAGTTGAGACTGAGATCACAATTGAGAGTGTAAATAAATGATAAACGATAGACGATAGGGACTTCAACACCTGACATATATACATATATATGTAGTTCTGATAACTGATATGCTTATGGGTATCGAAATTATTCAATATAAGCTTTTATAAAGTTTGCACAAAATAAAGAGTCACGAACTGAAAAATTGAGCTGGAACACAGCGATAAACTCACAAATGCGAAACGCCGATTTCGATAAACTCCACAGGTGTATATAGATGTGTATATGTATCTATAAAAACCCTAGGCGCACACGGGAACATACTCAGTTGGGACAGTGACATGCTATGTGTCAATTCAGTCGACAATTAGTTTTGCAATTAATATTATATTTTGCATTTGGCCATATTTATGGGCAACAAGTATCCGAGCGTATTGTTGGCGGGAGTGCGGTGACACAAAAAAAATATCCATATTATGTGCGTCTGCACTATCGGGGAGAGTTCAAGTGCGGCGGTTCGTTGGTGCGGAACAATGCTGTACTCACGGCAGCGCACTGTGTCAAGGGCGGCAGTGTGAAGGCGCTGCGCGTACACGCGGACACCATTAATTTGGGCGACACTGGAGTGGTGAGAACGATCAAGAACGCGCTGGTTTCAAAAACATACAATGCGGCGACACTAAATTATGATGTAGCGGTGTTGATACTCTCCTCTGCCATACCGAGTGCTAGTTTATCGGTAATACCATTGGATAAAAGCGCGGTGGCTGCCGGTACGAGTTGCCTGGTTATTGGTCATGGTTACACCAAAGAAAATGGCGTCGTCTCACGACAATTGCAAGAGATCCAAGTGCCTGTCGTGAGTCGGGCAGTTTGTCAGCGCAAATATCGCGGTACCGGCGCTATTACACAATATATGATGTGCGCTTCGGAACCGGGCAAAAAGGATTCGTGTTCGGGTGATTCTGGCGGTCCGATGATATGCAATGGTAAACAGGCTGGCATTGTTTCGTGGGGTATGGGTTGTGGTCGTGTCAAATATCCGGGCGTTTACACAGACATTAGCAAGGTGTATAGTTTCATTGAAAAGGCACTTAAAAAATATCCGTAAGCAGGAAATGGAGCAAAATTGTATGTGATTGTAATAAGTACTGTTATCTTTGCGTGACTTAATACTATTAAGATTAAAGATATTGTAATTATTTAAATGTAGTTATTTATTGAAATTATAAAATAATTATATGTATATAATCTAAATTTTGTATATATTGTACATATGAATGTATTATAAATGGTTTCGTATGCCGGAAACGAAATCAGGTAAGCCTTACTCCTAACAAAGGAAATGTGGCAAACAAGCAACTGATTATGAAGATGTCAATTTATTGGGTTGGCTTTAGCCGATATATCAGCCAATATACTATATGATCATTATTTATTGAGCATAATGAGGTTTATACGGCAATTTAAAGCTTCAGAAATGAAATGATACTGGTGAATCGAGTGTTCTTATCCTGTGAGTTTCATTAATGGAGAACGCTATCGACAACAGTTCTTCAAATCGAAGCGAGTGATTGCCGAAAAACACCCGTAATTTGCGACTAGGCGCGAGTCGTGACCACTCTCCGCTTTACAAGGTGCGTTCCAAAGTAAACAGGACTTTAAAAAAAAAAAAACAGAACAAATGTTTTTTTTTCAGCAAAATCAATTTATTTTGTTCAAAATAGTCTCCTTCTGGTTTAATACAGCTTTTTGCACAAAAGCATGTCGAACGAGTGTTTTAGCCCGTTGGCCGGTATGGCCGCCAGTATGACAGTGCAAGCCTTTTGAATGGCCTTTACGTCTGCATAACGCTTTCCTTTCATGGGCAAATGTATTTTGCCAAAAAAGAAGAAGTCGCACGGTGCTATATCAGGTGAATACGGGGAGAGGTTTATGGTTAAAATGTGATTATTGGTCAAATAATCGGTCACAATCGAACCTTCGAATATTGGATTCTGAGCAATTTTTGGTCGTCAGTCAATTTGTGCGGAACAAACCGTGCACACACCTTTCGTAAGCGCAAATTTTAGGTCAAAATGCGATAAATCGATGTTTTGGAGATGTTCAAATCCATTTCCATGAATTTCAATGATTTCGGCTGATTTTTGATGAATTCACGCAAAGTTTCGATGGAAATTCCGGTGATCACGGATTTTGATTGGCCCACATGTTCATCGTCATTTATGTCCTCACGGCCCCTTTCGACCACTTTGAAAATTTTGAAACCACTTGTGCACTCTGCTACGGGATAGGCAATCATCGTCATAAACTTGTTTCATCAATTGAAACGTTTCGGTAAAAGTTTTACCAATTTTAAAACAAAATTTAATGTTGGTTCTTTGTTCGAAGCTCATTTTCGCACCGATAGCACAAACATACCGACACTTAGAACGCAATAACTTCACTTCTAATTAATGACATGTTATGAAATTCTCACTGGACAAACGATAAAGGTAGCAGATTCTAACGCACCAGTCGACATATAGATGGCGCCACCAGGGGGCGCTAGATTCAAAAAGTCCTGTTTACTTTGGAAAGCACCTCGTATGTTTTAAAACCGGATGTAAACTATTTGAAAAACAACAGCTGTGAAGTTGTGCCTCAATCGCCCTATGGCCCAAACCTTGCCCCTTCTGATTATTTGTGTGGTACGCCCTCTCTGGAATACGGTTCACATTAGAACAGGGTATCAAGGGCTCCAATTGCGAAGTCAAAGTGCTCATTTTGTTTGCGAGGTACGATTATGACTAAAAGTATTGTATAAAAAGGTTTCATCTCGGGAGCGCATGAAGTTAATTGCCTAGAAGTTAATTTTGTAAAAAAATATTCTATAATTTTGCTCTAACGGCAGTTGAGACTGAGATCACAATTTGAGAGTGCAAAAACTAAATAAATGTATGTGTGTTATACGAGTATATATACATACATATATGTATGTACTTATACAGCTGCGGTTAAATTCTCAGTGGTGCGCAAACGTAAAAGCGGAACTATTAAAAAGTATGCGGTAATGCCTTTATAAAAAATATATATTTCATACCATAAAAGCCTGAACAGTAAGTAAAACAAAAAAAAACTCATTTCAATGAATTATAAATATATCAGTAAAACTTATGAGGAAGTTTGACGGTCAAAAACTTGGTGTTGTAACATATTAAACCCGAAAGTAAAATATTATTTTTTTATTTCTTTTTCAAATTGAATATTGTTTTTTTTTATTGAAATTACTTAGTATTGAGTTGCGTAATTTTTATTTTTTAGTATTGCAGCACAGCGTCGTGGCTTTGAGTCAACAAGTTTTTGGCATCTTTTGTTGGAAATAGACTGGCATGCGTTCTTCACAGCCTCCCACAGCTGGGTGGTTGATGTCGGCTTACATCTGGCTATTGCCGCCTTGACATCAGTCCACAAATTTTCCATGGGGTTGATATATGGGGACTTTAGCGGCCATTCCATTACCTTAACATTCCTTTCCTCAAACCACCTTTTAGTAACATTACTTCTGTGCTTGTTGTTGTGCTGGAACATCCAAACAAGCTGCATTTTTTCACTTGCCTATGACACATGGTTTTGAGGAGTATTTCGACATACGAATCATCAGTCATGTTTTCCTTAATTCAATGAATCGGAAAGGCCAAGAAAGGCATTCCGAAACCATGAATCTCGCCTTTCCATGTTTTACCGATTTTGTTGTATACTATACTTCGGCTGATATACGGTATTGGGTGGTCCGTCTTACGTATTGATGTGATTCCGCCATACTTAACAATCTTCGATTCGTCTGACCATAAAATGGTCCGTCATTTTGTCGAAGACCAATTTAAAGGGTCTTTGGCGAATAGTAGTATTTTTTCAACATGCATTTTAGACAATAACGGCACTTTTCTTGGACTGTGAGCACTCATGTCGTGATCGCGCAAACGTCGGCGTACAGTTTCAATACTTGCAGCTACATACATTAAAGGCATCTTTTGACACAAGAATCGATTTCTCTCGCTGACATTACTGGCTTCTTCCTTGGTTGGTGCCTGATAGCGTTATGTACCATTGTGGACGAGCAACCAATAATATTTTGGACTTCGACATAAGTTTTGCCCTCAGAAATCAATTTTTTTATCAGAGTAAGTTAGTCGGATGTTCGAAAATCTTGTTGTTAGTTATATAGGGGCTGGGCCAAGTTGTCGCCCGAATTTATCTATTTTTATCCACAAACATACACTGTTATGAATAAAACACGCTCTCCTATTTTCATTGGGATAACTCACATATTGGCCGATATACATATGTGGCACAAAGTCACCCCGAAGTTTGAAAATCTTTATATTAAATATATGGGGGCTAAGGGAAGTATTGGTCCGATTAAACCCATTTTTGACATACAGGCATATCATTATAAGAGAAGGATTATCACTTAATTTCAGTTATATATAATATATCACACATTGACGGACATTTTCAATCAAAAGTCAATAGGTATTGGAGTCTAAATATTTGATTTATTAATATTTGAACAGTTTTTATTGGATTTAAACAATTTTGGGTTATAAGGTGTGACACACTAAAGACATTATTCGTGCAAAATTTTATCCCGTTATATTGATTGCTTCTTGATTTGTGTACTGGAAACAGAACGAATCAAGTGGAATTTAAAATTTAGCTATATGGGAAGTAGGCGTGGTTGCTGTCCGATTTCGTGACATAAGAATGTAAGAAGAATGTTCTAAATTTTGTCGAAATCGGGTCCCAAGATATGGGATTTCACTAAAAAGGTGGCAGTGCCACACCTATCAGCCAATTTTCGCACTAGCTCGCATAAAGCGCACTCATACCATCTTGGTGGTAAAATTTAATATCTCTGGTCTTTACATTTGGTGTTTGAGATGTGGCAACGCTCGTTTTCCTCATACAGTAGATATCGGTTATATGACGAAACGCTTGTACTCTACTTTAGGTTATATACAAAATTTTCATATTTTAACGCATTATACGTGGTTTTATTATATGATATTGGTTTTTTGAAAACAAATCGTTTATAGGCAAATATCGCATTTATGCAAAAAAAATTTCAGCAAAATTAAATCGTTACTCACAAATTTTAATACTTTTAAGGGGTTAGGTGGGTTTCAGAGGTACAAACAAAAATATATTTTTAGGATTTTTTTAATATATATAGCATATCAAAGGTACATATTTGAGCAATGTCTTCTGAACTTTAGATATAATAATGTTGAAACTTCAGACGTTGAGACCTCATCACCCTGGGTGTCTCATACAAAAAGTGCTCTCGCTGTGGACAGCATAACTTTTTATTGGTTCATCTAAAATTAAAAAACTAAACATATTCCGTAAGTACATACATACATAAATCTCGTTTTTGAACGAAGGAAATAAAAAAATATTAAAATTTTAATTTTTTCTCAGACTTTAAACAAAAAATCTATTTTTTTGGTAAAATTTTCCCCATTTATTGGTTAAAAAAAAATAAGTTGTAATGCAATAAAAACAAGTAAGGAAGGGCTAAGTTCGGGTGTCACCGAACATTTTATACTCTCGCATGATAAAGTGATAATCGAGATTTCATTATCCGTCATTTACATATTTTTAAAAAACCGTATTTGTGTAAAGTTTTATTCCGCTTTCATCATTGGTTCCTAATGTATATATTATACAGAGAAGGCATCAGATGGAATTCAAAACAGCGTTATATTGGAAGAAGGCGTGGTTATTAACCGATTTCACCCATATTTCGTACATGTCATCAGGGTGTTAAGAAAATATTATATGCCAAATTTCATTGAAATCGGTAGAGTAGTTCCCGAGATATGGTTTTTGGTCCATAAGTGGGCGACGCCACGCCCATTTTCAATTTTTAAAAAAAGTTTGGATGCAGCTTTCTTCTGCCATTTCTTCCGTAAAATTTAGTGTTTCTGACGTTTTTTGTTAGTCGGATTAGGACTTACAAACAACCGTTATGTGAACAAAACTATAATACTCTCCTTAGCAACTTTGTTGCGAGAGTATAAAAACTCTCGTTCAATAACTAGACACATTTTAAAGATGTGTGCACAATTCGAACTACATCGGTTCATAACTTTTCGAGAAATCAGGTCCGTCGACTTTAAAAACAGTTCGCACAGTTTCGAGAAAAACGCGTTTAAAGACGGCATACTTAGCCCAGCTAGCCTCGAACGTACAACTTCTTAAGGCTGTATCGCCGAAACTATTACTCGGATCAACTTGAAAATTTAGGACAATATTCTAGAGGTGTTGTAGAACTTAATAAAATACTAAAAAAAATTGATTTTTTGAAATTTTCAAACCCACCTAACACCTTAAGCACACTGAAACACTGAATTTATCCTATCGATTTATCGATTGTCAAACATATGATTTCGTAATACACCCGTTGCAATGTCGCTTCGTGTTCTAACAGCCAAATAAAAAATTGCAGTTTTAAATGATTTAAAAACTACCAAAGATCAAAAAATCATTGCTGCTAAGTACAACTAAGTATTAGTACTACATATATCGCGTATTAAAATCAATGAGAGCAAGATCCGCGCCATAACAAATCCCAATAAGAAACGGGAACCCTATTGTCCTGGTTTACGCAAATTCGTTCTCAAAATGGAATTGTTAGCGGACCTGTGTTGCTTTCTAAAGCACATGAATTTGCATTAAAATTAAATAAAGATTATGTGCCAGACCGTAGTTGGTCGCAGCGTTGGTGCCATGGCGAAAAGCTCTTCTTTATCCAAGAATTACGGAGAAACTGGCGAAAATAACGCAACAAGTCCAGAAGCTTTCATCTCTAACCGTTTGCCTCATATTCTTGACAAATGTTCTCACGATTGCATATTTAATACCGATTAAACTATACTGTCCTACAATCCGTTACCAAATGGAAGCTACAAAGGCCATAATTCAAATGGATTCATAACTCAAAAGCACCGTCTCACATTTGTGTTTCAACAATTTTGTGCGTTGGAACTTTGTTAAGCAGCAAACAATTAGTAATTGTCTCAAAAAGGTTGATTTCATTTTCAAGATGGTACAGGTTAAAAGTAAAATTGTTCATTTCAGGCAGGCATTGACAACATTTAAGTTACAGATGAGATTGCAGCCACTGAAAGCGACAACTATGAATGGCGCACACTTGATAACGAATATGTACATTCAATGCGATAATGAACTTGTCTGCTTTGGAGCCATGTCCGAAGAGTATATTGTTGCGATCGTATTGGCAGTCAATTAAAATTCAATTGAAGATGAGGAAACCTGATACTTGCATTAAACACCGCTCAACGAAAGAAGCCTTGCCAAGTTTAGATTCGATAGATGTCTATTTTTTCCATAACAATATATATCGCTTAGAGCCCTTTGAAGACATTGAAAATCTAATCCAAAAAGTTCTGAAAAACAAAAGTGCCAGAAGAAAATAACAGATTTTTTAAGTAACTCTTGACAATTTTCAAATGAAATGATTTAAATGAATTCAGTCCCCGAGCGCCAAAGTAATCGGAATCGTGCCATAAAAAAGTATGATCACATATATTAAAAGAATGTCTAGCACTACTAAGAATTTTACCGAAACTTTATGTGCAATTCTGATGACTGATATACTTATGGTTACCGAAATTATTCCAAATAAGTCTTTGTAAATTTCGCACGAAGTAAAGAGTCACGAACTGAAAAACTGATCGAGAACCCAGCGATGCACTCACAAATGCGAAACGCCGATTTCGATAAACCCTACGGATGTATAAAAGCACTACGCGCCCAGGGGAACGCATTCAGTTGTGCCAGTGACTTACTATGTGTCAATTTAGTCGACAATTAGTTTTGCAATTCATATTATGTTTTGCATTTGGCCATATTTATGGGCATCAAGTGTCCGGCCGTATTGTTGGCGGAAGTGCGGTAATACATAAGAAATATCCTTATTACGTGCGTCTGCACTATTATGGAAAGTTCATTTGCGGCGGCTCGTTGGTGCGGAACAATGCTGTACTCACGGCAGCACACTGTGTCAAGAGCAAAAATAAGGAGGGGCTGAGCGTACACGCGGACACCATTAATTTTGGTGACACTGGAGTGGAGAGAATGATCAAGCACGCGCTAGTTCCAAAAGGATACGTTGAAGAGACAATACATTATGATGTAGCGGTGTTGATACTCTCTTCTGCTATACCGAGAGCAAATTTATCGGTGATACCATTGTATAAGAGCGCGGTGGCTGTTGGTACGAATTGCCTGGTTATTGGTCATGGGGACACCGAAGAAGACGGCGTCGTCTCACGACAATTGCGAGAGATCCATGTACCTGTCGTGAGTCGGAAAGTTTGTCAGCGCAAATATCGCGGTATCCGCGTTATTACACAGACAATGATGTGCGCTGCGGAAAGGGGGCACAAACACGCACCCTGTCAAGGTGATTCTGGCGGTCCGATGATATGCAATGGTAAACAGGCTGGCATTGTTTCGTGGGGTAAGGGTTGTGCGCGTGTCGAATATCCGGACGTTTACACAGACATCAGCAAGGTGTATAGTTTCATTGAAAAGGCACTTAAAATGTATGCGTAAGCAGGAAGTGGAGCAGAATTGTATGTTTTTGCAATAAGTACTGTTATCTTTGCTTGACTTAATGCCATTACGATTAAAGATATTGTAATTATTTAAATGTAGTAATTATTAAAAATATACAATAATCTATATATTATACATATGTATGCATTATAAATCGTTTAGCATACCGGAAATAAAGCACAAATCAGGTAAGCCTTGACTCCTAACAAAATAAAGGGGATTTTCGAAATTTCGGCTTTTTGGAGCCATTGTTAATTTACATTTTGGCAAACAAGAAACTGATTATGAGGATGTCAATTTATTGGGTTGACTTTAGCCGATATATTAGTCAATTGATGGCCATTATTTATTGAGCATATTCAGGTTTGCACAGTAATACAACACCTCTGAAACGACACAGTGAGCTTAAAATTACGATATCACAGTCGTATGACTGTTTCATGACATGCCGTAGTTCAGAACGTACGCCGTAGTGCGCCTTGTGATGGAGCAAAGGGATTGTTCAGTTATAACTAAATCTTTTGAGCTGGTTCATTGGAAGCAAAGGATGCCTGTACAGCTTAAGGTATCGTGTCAAATAAAAAAGTTTACTATATAAGGATTTGTTCAGTTTGCATGAATGCTGTATGTTACAACGGGTGATCCAAGAAGAGCTATTTCTATCAATAACAGATTAAGCGTGAGTAGTGGCAAGCTGTCATGTTATTTTTGTTCAGTATTATTTTGCATTTCATCATTGAAAGACTTACGCCTGAACAACGTTTAAAAATCGTTCAACTTTATTTCGAAAGTTCACGTTCTGTAAAGAAAGTGTTTCCTACGCTTCGCTCAAATTATGATTATTGTAATCAGCCTACTGATATTCGAAACACCATTACTTATGTAAGTTGACACCCAGCATTCATTATTCGATAATATTCGACTGAATAGACCACGCCCAGCACGCAGTGATGTAAATATAGTAGCCGAAGCTAAGAGTGTACGCGAAAACCGTGGATGATCGATTCGGTGTCGTTCGCAACTATTCGGACTGACGTATGGAACGAGGTGTCGCATTTTACGTCGTGAAAGTCGTTGAGAGTGTACAAACTACAACTTTTGCAAGAATAACGACTTTTCCAAGCGTAATCGCTTTGCTCAAAGATGATCCGTTGTTTTCGAGTCACATTTCATTCAGCGATGAGGCCAATTTCTGGCTCTATGGAAATTTCAATCAGAAAAAAATAACGGTTTGTTTTCGTTTTTAGCATAAAACATTCTCTCTCCTAATTTACGTAATTTCATATAAGGATCGAGTCATGTGAAGAAGTTCACGCAAGATCTGGTTGCCTTTCACTTGGGATTATACAGAGACGATTCTTTTACATGTGGCTCAAGCTCATGACTTCCGGTCTTAGACCAAGTATCCTCTGGGTAGCCAAAGAGCATCAGTTTGAAGGCGGGCTAAACTGAGAAGGCGAATCATACCTCCCCAGGGTGGTGCGATGTTTGTGGGACCCGCCATGTAAAACCGCGCCCCATTGAAAAGCAAACAAACGCCCTTTTAATGACGACCATGGCAAACGTGATAAGGATTACGACTTAAGGGCATGCACCTGGAATGTCCAGTCTCTTGATTGGGAAGGTGCCGCTGCCCAGCTGGTTGATGTCCTCGTTGAGTAAAGGTTGATATCACCGTCGCATAAGAAGTGCGATGGACGGGACAAGGGCTGATACGAGTAGGTCCTTGTGGCATTTACTACAGTGGCCCAGTCATGGCATTCACCCCGCTGGATGAACGTCTGGCCACAATCCGAATCAAAGCGAAATTCTTCAACATATCGCTGATTTGCGCCCACGCCCCGACTGAAGAGAAGGACAATGTGACCAAAGATGCCTTCTATGCGCGCTTAGAGTGCACCTATGAGAGCTGCCCCCACCTTGATGTCAAAATTGGGCTGACGGCTTTAACGCCAGGATTGGTAAAGAAGGTATCTTTGGCACAACAGTCGGTAAACTCAACTTCCACGAGAAAACATCCCCAAATGGGTCGAGGCTGATCGACTTCACCGGGTCCCGAAATATGGTTATATGTAGTGCTAGATTCCAGAAAAATTAACCAAACTACCTGGCTGTCTCCGAATCGAAAAGCCACCAACCAGATCGATCATGTTGTGAAGGCAGAAGACACATCTCCAGTGTTTTAGACGTGCCTACGCTCCGAGGTCCTAACATCGACTCGGACATTTATCTGCTGCAGCCATGATACGCACAATGAAGGTTCGTTGTCGAGAAGCAATCACAACAGACGGCCGAACGACTTTCGACTCAACTTGCACTCAAGATCTCTGAGAGCACTCGTCAACAATTCGGTATAAGGGAATTATGAAACGGCATTTCAAGCTCTGTACGTACAGCTGCAACCGAAACCATTGGTTTTCGGAAAATGCAAACGAACAGCTGGTACGATGAGGAGTGCCGTGTCGCAGCGGAGAGAAAGCGGACTGCCTACCTCGCAACGTTACAATCGACCACAACACTTGCGGGATGGGATATACAGCCAGAGTTGAAGAGGGAAGCGAGACGCATTTGCAGACAAAAAAAGAGAGAGGCCGAAATGCGTGAGTACGAAGAGCTTGAAAAGCTGCCCGACAGGGATAATGCTCGAAAATTCTGCGAAAAGATGCGGCGACTAACCCGGCCGAGCTATTCAATGACGGCGGCGAAGAACTGATTAGGAGCATGCATCAGCTTCTTTGTAAAATATGGTCGAACGAAAGCATGCCCAACATTTCTGCGCCGACTACCATGTGATAAGTCTCCTCAACAAGTTCTATCGAGCGTATTGTACGGAAGATTAAAGCCCACCGTCAAAAAACTGATTGGACCTTATCAGTGTGGCTTTAGACCTGGAAAATATTCACCATGCGCCAATTCTTGGAAAAGACCGGTGAAAAGAGAATCGACACACACCCCTCTTCGTCGATTTCAAAGCTGCTTTCGACAGCACGAAAAGGAGCTGCCTTTATGCCGCAATGTCTGAATTTGGTATCCCCGCAAAACTAATACGGCGTGTAAACTGACGTTGAGCAACACCAAAAGCTCTGTCAAGATCGGGAAAGACCTCTCCGAGCCGTTCGATACCAAACGAGGTTTCAGACAAGGCGACTCCCTTTCGTCTGATTTCTTCAACCTACTTCTGGAGAAAATAATTCGAGCTGCAGAACTAAACAGATCCATCCTCGATAAGAATGTACGGCTGCTAGCATATGCTGATGATATTGATATCATGGGTCTTAACAACCGCGCCGTTAAATCTGCTTCTACAGAATGGATAAGGTAGCGAAGCAAAAGGGTCTGGCGTTAACCGAGGGCAAGACGAAATATCTCCTGTCATCAAACAAACAGTCGTCGCACTCGCGAATAGGCACCCAAGTCACTGTTGACAGTCATAACTTCGAAGTTGTAGATAATTTCGTCTATCTTGGAACCAGCATCAAGACTAACAACAACTTCTCTTGCCAACAGGTGCTACTTCGGACTAAGTAGGCAATTGAGAACTAAAGTCCTCTCTCGACGAACAAAAACAAAACTCTATAAGCAACTTATTATTTCCGTCCTGCTATATGCTATAGAGCCATGGACGATGACGACATCTGATGAGTCGATGTTACGAGTTTTCGAGAGAAAAGTTCTACGAAAGATGTATGATCCTTGCGCGTTGGCCACGACGAATATCGCATTCGATGGAACGATGAGCTGTGTGAGATATATGACGACATTGACATAGTTCAGCGAATTAAAAGACAGCGGCCACGCCGAGGAAGACCTCCACTCCGTTGGAAGGACCAGACGGAGAAGGACTTGGCTTCGCTTGGAATATCCAATTGGCGCCACGTAGCGAAAAGATGAAACGACTGGCGTGCTGTTGTTCACTCGGCTATAATCGGATAAGCGGTGTCTACGCCAATAAAGAAGAAGACGACAAACCGTAGTTGGTTGCAGCGTTGATGCCATGGCGAAATGCTGAAGAAGCTGGCGAAAATAACGCAACAAGTTCAGAATGCTTCATCTCTAACCATTGCCTCATATTCTTGACAAATCTTCTTCCGATTGCATATTTAATGCCGATGAAAATGGAAGCTACAAAGGCAAGCATGCGAATCCAAAGGGATTCAAAACTCAAAAGCACCGTCTCACATTTCTGTTTCTATGCAATGCAACCGGCACGTACAAACGTACATATCGAACATTATTATTGGATTTTTTTGCCACCAGATACATCTGCCCTTATACAGCCACTTGATCAAGGTATCTCATATAAAAATACAATACCGGCAAATCTTTATTAAAAAAACAAATTTGTGCGTTGGAGAAGGGCCTATCTATAATTGAATTCTTTGAAATCACTCACTATTTTGGAGGGTATCAATTATGCAAATCGTGACTGGAACTTTGTTAAGCAGCAAACAATTAGTATTTGTCTCAAAAAGGTAGATTTCATTTTCAAGATGGTACAGGTTAAAAGTAAAATTGTTCATTTCAGGCAGGCATTGACAACATTTAAGTTACAGATGAGATTGCAGCCACTGAAATCGAAAACTATGAATGGCGCACACTTGATAACGAATATGTACATTCAATGCGATAATGAACTTGTCTGCTTTCGAGCCATGTCCGAAGAGGATATTGTTGCGATCGTATTGGCAGTCAATTAAAATTCAATTGAAGATGAGGAAACCTGATACTTGCATTAAACACCGCTCAACGAAAGAGGTCTTGCCAAGTTTAGATTCGATAGATGTCTATTTTTTCCATAACAATATATATCGCTTAGAGCCCTTTGAAGACAAGGAAAATCTAATCCACAAAGTTCTGAAAAACAAAAGTGCCAGAAGAAAATAACAGATTTTTTAAGTAACTCTTGACAATTTTCAAATGAAATGATTTAAATGAATTCAGTCCCCGAGCGCCAAAGTAATCGGAATCGTGCCATAAAAAAGTATGATCACATATATTAAAAGAATGTCTAGCACTACTAAGAATTTTACCGAAACTTTATGTGCAATTCTGATGACTGATATACTTATGGTTACCGAAATTATTCCAAATAAGTCTTTGAAAATTTCGCACGAAATAAAGAGTCACGAACTAAAAAACTGATCGAGAACCCAGCGATGCACTCACAAATGCGAAACGCCGATTTCGATAAACCCTACGGATGTATAAAAGCACTACGCGCCCAGGGGAACGCATTCAGTTGTGCCAGTGACTTACTATGTGTCAATTTAGTCGACAATTAGTTTTGCAATTCATATTATGTTTTGCATTTGGCCATATTTATGGGCATCAAGTGTCCGGGCGTATTGTTGGCGGGAGTGCGGTAACACATAAGAAATATCCTTATTACGTGCGTCTGCACTATTATGGAAAGTTCATTTGCGGCGGCTCGTTGGTGCGGAACAATGCTGTACTCACGGCAGCACACTGTGTGGAGGACCTCAATGTGAAGGCGCTGAGCGTACACGCGGACACCATAAATTTGAGCGACACTGGAGTGGAGAGAGAAATCAAGTACGCGATGGTTTCAAAAGAATACGATGCGGAGACACTAAATTATGATGTAGCGGTGTTGATACTCTCCTCTACCATACCGAGTGCATCGGTGATACCATTGGATAGGAGCGCGGTCGCTGCCGGTACGAATTGCCTGGTTATTGGTCATGGTTACACCAAAGAAGATAGGAAGGTCTTGTCACAACAATTGCAAGAGATCTATGTACCTGTCGTGAGTCGGAAAGATTGTCAGCGCAAATATCGCGGTACCGGCGCTATTACACAATATATGATGTGCGCTTCGGAACCGGGCAAAAAGGATTCGTGTCCGGGTGATTCTGGCGGTCCGATGATATGCAATGGTAAACAGGCTGGCATTGTTTCGTGGGGTGAGGGTTGTGGGCGTGTCGAATATCCGGGCGTTTACACAGACATAAGCAAGGTGTATGGTTTCATTGAATATGCTCTTATGATTGAAAATATTGTATTTATTTAAATGTAGTAATCATTAATACTATACAATAATCTATATGTTATACATATGTATGCATTATAAATCGTTTAGTATGCCAGAATAAATAATAAAGCACTTATCACGTAAGCCTTGACTTCTAACAAAGGAAATGGGATTTTCGAAACTGTCGGCTTTTTGGAGCCATTGTTAATTTGCATTTTCATAGTCAATATGTGGCCATTATTTAATGAGGCAATACAAAGATTCGGAAACGACATGGTACTGGTGGATCGAGTATTCTTGTCCAGTGAGTTTAATGTTACGATATCACAGTCGTATGACTGTTTCATGACGCCAAATGTTTATGAGATGGATCAAAGGGGTTGATCAGTTATAACTAAACTTTTGAGCTGGTTCATTGGAAGCAAAGGTTGCCTGTGCACTGTACAGCTTAAGATATTGTGTCAAAAAAAAAAAAGTTTACTATATAAGGATTTGTTCAGTTTGCATGAATGCTGTATGTTACAACGGGTGATCCAAGTAGAGCTATTTTTATCAATAACAGATTAAGCGTGAGTAGTGGCAAGCTGTCATGTTATTTTTGTTCAGTATTGTTTTGCATTTCATCATTGAAAGACTTACGCCTGAACAACGTTTAAAAATCGTTCAACTTTACTTTGAAAATTCACGTTCTATAAATAATTTGTTTCCCACGCTTCGCTCAAATTATGGTCAATATAATCAGCCTACTGATATTCGAAACACCATCACTTATGTATGTTGAGACCCAGCATTCATAACTAGATAATATTCGTCCGAATAGACCACGTCCAGCACGCAGTGATGTAAATATAGTAGCCGAAGCTAAGAGTGTACGCGAAAACCGTGGAGAGTCGATCAAAAAAACTAAAAAATTTTATTTATTTTTTTTAGAGATTAGAGTTTTTTTGTTATAGTGTTGGGGGAGATCGAGCTATAAATTTTTTTTTTACTAAACTACAAGGTTTCTACCTAGCATATAAACTTCAACATTTTCCCCATCTTTCCCCCTTTTAAAAAAAGCGCATTGAATTAGGTTTGTCACTTGCATAAAATGAATACTGCTTTATTTTTTTTTTTTAATTAAATACTGAAATCCAGCTAAATTATTATCGGAGCCGGTGTGAAAATTGGACTATGAGCGTGGCACCGCCCAGTTTTTGGTGAAATCCAATATCTCAGGACCCGATAGACCGATTTTGACTAAATTTAGTATGTGGCATTTTTTTAAGTGTGAAATGAACGACATCGGGCGACATCGGACTACAATCCCCATATAACAACAATCATATCGGTCATTATGTGAGATATTCAATAGAAATTCGGACAGATGGTATTTCTGCATATCGAAAATGAGTTGAATCGGGGCAATATTTCCCTGAGCCCCCATATACGAGGTATGTCAATTAAGTAATGAGACTGATTCCATAAAAACCGTATATTTGAAAATTATTCTACTACTCTGCCATCCCCTTCAAAGTAGTCCTCTTGGGCAGCTATACAGCGATCCCAGCGCGTTTTCCATGCTTCGTAACAGTTCTGGAACGCTTCGACTGGGATGTCGCGAGTACCCTTGTCACGGCCGCCTGGATGTCCGTAGTCGATTCAAAATGGGTTCCTTTGACCACCGATTTTGTTTTAGGAAACAAAAAAAGTCACAGGGTGACATGTCAGGAGAATAAGGCGGCTGTTGCAACACGGCGATCCCTTTAGAGACCAAATACTGGGACATGCTGAGGGCGGTGTGGCACGGTGCGTTGTCGTGATGAAGGATCCAGCTACGAGCGATGTCTGGGCGTACTCTGTTGACTCGTTTTCGGAATCTTTCGAGTATTTGGCAGTAGTAGACTTGATTCACAGTTCTCCCCGGTAGAACGTATTCTTTGTGGACGATTCCACGGCTATCAAAAAGGCAATAATCATCGTTTTCACCTTCGACTTGCTCATGCGAGCTTTTTTCGGGAGGGGGCGCGCGGAGACAACAATTGTGAGCCTGGCCACGACTAAGAGCACTATCACCATACACTCTTACAATTTTAGCGTACGTTTCTGAAGCTGTTTCGCCCAATCTGGCGCAAAATTTTATCGCGACGCGTTACTCTTGGTTTCGTTTTTCCATTTTCGTGACGAGCACTACAAACACACATCTCCTCAACTTGACGCAGCAGGAGAACTAAACAAGCTAGAGCGATGGTACATATATCAATGGAGAGGGGAGGGATGCCGGAAAAAGAGAAAGGGAATTTCAAGGTCACAGGTTTACCGCAATCGCGGCAATAAAATCAGTCTCATTACTTAATTGTCAAACCTCGTACATACATAATATCAAGTTTTTTTTACGTCGTTTACGTTTAAAGTCGTTGAAAGCATACAAATTACAGCTTTTGCAAAAAGAACGAATTTTCCAAGCGTAATCGCTTTGCTATATGGCCTCTCGTAAAGTTCACAGATGATCCGTTGTTTTCGAGCCACATTTTGTTTAGCGATGAGGGCCATTCCTGACTCAATGGGTATGAGAACATGCGTAATTGCCGCATTTGGGACAAAGAGCAAAATGAAGGGATTCTAGATGTGCCATTTCATCCAGAAAAAAACAACGGTTTGTTTTGGTTTTTAGCTTAAAACATTCTCTCTGCTAATTTACTTAATTTAATATTAGGTTTATTATATAATATTTGAACAGTTGCTTCCTATGTACTTCCAGTAGGTGATTACTTCCGCACTTAACGTAATTTAAGGAAACTTTGGACGCTAGTCAGTCACAGTCAACGCAAAGCACTACAATGTCGCACACGCACTTGAAGTTAGTAATTTCTGCTTTCATGTTTCTGTGGCTATGCCACAGAACAACATTAGCAGCTAAGGCTAGTCTTCGGATAACTGGTGGTCGAACTACGACCATTGCAAGGGCACCTTATATGGTGCAAATCCGTTACAATGGTAAATTCGAGTGTGGTGGCACTTTGATATCGACAACTCACGTCCTGACAGCTGCACATTGTATCAAAGGCAAGAGACGCGCTGGCTTCATCATACATGCAAATACCACTAGGTTATCGCAGGCGGGCATAAGACGCCGTGTCTCAAGAGCGTTCGTGCCGCGTAGATTTACGACAGCAACTAAAAGAATGGACGTGGCTGTATTGAAGTTAGCCGCAGCTATCAATGGCACCTATGCACAACCGATTGGCCTGTGCAATACTCGATTGACTGCTGGACTTAGAATGACAATCTTAGGCTGGGGAACGACTTCGGAAAGTAGTAGTCGTGCATCGAATGTTTTGCGTAGAGTAAATGTACCAGTTATACGAAAAGCGAAATGCCGAAGACAATATAGGAATATTCAAACTCTGACAAGGACCATGTTTTGTGCTGGCGTTCCTGGGACCAAAGACTCATGCTCGGGTGATTCTGGTGGCCCGGCAGTACACAATGGACGTGTGTGCGGCATTGTCTCGTTTGGTTATGGCTGTGCACGTCCAAACTATCCTGGTGTCTATACGAGTGTACCGATGGTGCGGAGATTTATAAACCGTGCATTGGCACAATAATGTCAATATCTATTGTAATTTGTTTTGTTTACCGCAATAAATATTTACCCGAATACTTAGTTGGAAAAAGTTAATAAGCTTATGTTTTATTTGCTGTTTACAGTGTCTGCTTTGCTGAGGAATTACAGTTGTAGTGTTGTTTAAGCATGAAGTTCAGGGTCAAGTATAATATCAAGTACAAAGGGTGCTCTACTTGAGTAAAAAAGCATTATAGCAGATGAATTTTATGATTTTTTTGTTTTTGGAAATAAAGCTAGTCTTTCTATATTGAATTAAGTATTTAGCTGTATGTCTGTCCGTCTGTTTGTATACTCTATACTATAGCATATTGCTGTCATAGGAACTGAACGATGAAATTAAAGTTCTTGTATGGAAAACTTGTTGACATACATAATTTGACGAAATATCTTCACGAAATGTTGAATATGAATTATTGACCAAAATTTTGTTCAGCAATGAGGTCTATTCCTGGTTCAATGGGTATGTAAACACGCGTAATTGCCGCATTTGGGACGAAGAGCAATCTGAAAAGATTACAGAGCTGCCATTTCATTTAGAAAAAACAGCGTTTTGGTGTGGTTTGGGGGACGGTGGAATCATCGGTCCATATTTCTTTAAAAATTATGTCCGTGAGAACGTTACTGTCAAGCTCGTGATCTCGGTGACATTTGGTTTTAACAAAGCGGCGCAACTTTCCACACATCGCATCAATCAATAGATTTATTGAGACAACAATTCGGTGAGCACATAATTTCACATTTTGGTTCGGTCGATTGGCCACCAAGATCGTGTGATATCACATCGTTAGACGTTTTCCTGTGGGGATATGTAAAGTCTAAAGTCTATGCGGACAATCTCGCTTCGATTCAGGCCTTAGAGGTTTTTGAAATAACAGTTTTCGTTCTTGGGTATATCGTTTCTAAACACTATTAACAAGAGTTCGTACAGAGCCATCATCTTCAATACTCTAAAGCAGTGGTCGGCAAACTTACACGTTCAAACAATTTATATATAAAATTTTAATTCTGATTTTACTATTGTTAAGTAAATTTTCAATTATAAATCCGAAATTTTTGAAAAATTTTTAATTCCAATTTCGGGAATTAATGTCGAAAATTCGGTACCTGCTGTTGTTAACACTTATTTATTTAAATTTTCGAATATGATAGCAGTTAATGCAGCCGCTGAACGAACAGAAGATAATTTATAAAGAGAAACCCCCTTTTATTTGTAGAAATATGTATGTATAAATATGCCGCAATACACAATTTAAATTGGTATAATTTTATAAACTCGCTAAGTAAATATATTTAATTTGGTTCGATTGCTCAACACGTGTCTCTAATTGCATTACAATACAAAGGATCGGAAAACTTCCATTCATAAAAATCACGAAAGAATACTTTGCTGTTATTATACGCATATTCAATGGAACTTGCTTTTAAAGTGTAATTTGCAGGCTATTTACTAGCAGCCAACGACCGAATACAAATTTCAACACGGATTTGAAAAATGTATTTCGCGCTGCATAGACGTTTTCCGCATATTGAAGGATTTATTCTGGTATTTTTGCAAATTATTTCAAACAGTGCAGCGCACACATTCTCCACACTATTGGATGGTAAGATAGTGGGTGGCCAGCCAACTACAATCGGTGAGGTGCCATATTTGCTGAATTTGCGGCGTAGTGGTCAATTCATATGCGGCAGTTCGCTCGTAACGCAACGCTGTGTACTCACCGCGGCGCACTGTGTGAAAAATGTGCCAGCGGCGGATTTAACGGTGTACGCAGGCGCCAGCCGACTATCCGAAATGGGTGTGATGCGTCAGGTGGAGCAGCACTTTGTATCGCCATTCTACTCAACCTCAACACTAGATATGGATGTGGCTATATTGAAATTGAACGAGCCGTTGAGTGGACCAAACATTTCCACAATTGGTTTGTGTAATAAACAGCCTGCCAGCGAGGAGTTTGTGAAAATAAGTGGTTGGGGTATAACCAGTGAATACAACAATCAACCACCGGATCAAGTGCGTACGACATTTGTACGTGTTGTTGCCAAGAGTGATTGCATGCAGGCATATTTAGGTAAGGCTTTGTTAACCAGTACGATGTTCTGTGCCACCATACCGGGTGAACGGGATTCATGCTCTGGTGATTCTGGTGGACCGGTCGTTTATGATGGGCGAGTATGTGGTATTGTTTCGTGGGGTTTCGGTTGTGCACGCAAAGAGTATCCTGGTGTATATACCAATGTGGCTAGTCGACGTGTAAACGCTTTTGTGAAACAACTGTTAATGCAACACTGCCAATAATGGAAGTTTTGAAATATAATATTTGTACGAACATATTGATGTATCTACGTGTTTTACCGAATAAAATTTATTTGCAATATTACCAAACATTTGTGATTTTGTCGACATGGTTTTCTAAGGTTCCGGCGAACCAAAGCGTATATTCGTTAACTATGGATATTATTGGAGATAGAGAATATAAATAATTTCCAAATACATATGTACCTGTTGTTCAAATTTATATGATTTTAAACTAGTCACAGCTGTTGCAATACATTCAAATGTAGCAAAATTTTAGCTACTTACATACAGATGTCGCGGCTGTTATTATATTTTGTTCCTACGGAGCGCTTGTTACCGGTTGCAACTCACATAATCATTTGCACTGCGAATATTTCAGACAAAATTACTCATTTTAATCATATTTTGTAGTATTAATTAGGCTTTTGCCATTGTTAACAGTTTTGCAGTACATACTTTTATTATTCACATGTTTTCGCGAGCAATCGGGAGCCATCGGCAATTGTGTAAATGACGCCCAATTTTTTCATGGACAACATTTGCTAAACACTGATTACCGCTATTTTTGACTGATTTTTAAATGAAATCACAAAATTGCAGATTAAACAAAATACTAAATTTAACAACACATTTGTATTGTATAATCAACAATTTAACACTCACGGCTCCGAAACATAATCGGAACTGTTCAAATGGCGGCGGAAGTTTGACATAACAGAGGGTTGCCTTTGCGGTGTAAAGTTGTTCATAAAGGATAATAATAATAAGCTTTATAATTATAGTATAATATTTTTAACGGAATACATTTTTAATTACATGGTTGTATGTATATTCTATACACACATACTTTTATTTTAAAATATTATAAATATATAATATGTGTATATATGTAAATATGTAAATACACATGTGTACATATATTTATATTTTCGATTGCTTTGACTGTTTGTCTTGGTCTTTTAGTGTATTTAAGAATTTTTTCAGCATTAGCATACAATTTGAAAAATTGTTTTCAATTTAACGAATTATTTAACAAATATTTTAAATATTAATTTTAATATTTAAAGTACGCTTCTGCTTCAAGATTATAATAATTTATTTCAAAGGAGATGCAACTCTAACTACAGTTAGCTATGGCTACCTTGCATTTGCTGCTGTCAGTTTCCGTTGGCGCGAGTGAAAACGTTTAGCCGCTTTTTTGACAATTTGTAAAATTTTGTTAATTTCTGTTAAATGTTATTTTAAGTGCGGTTTGTTTCTAAATGTATCGATAATATTGAGTGATTTGCATTGAAAGCAAATATATAATAAGTCCGGGCGTTTTTTGTGTGTGTGTATGAAAGCAATATTGCTGAGTGATGATCGGTGAAACAAGTGAGCAAAAGAAAAGTGGTGTGGTGTATGTGAAAAAATATAAAAAATATGTTATAATTATTGATGTGTTACGTAATATAGCATATAGGATAAGCAAACAATGTGAAAATAATTACAGGTGAGTGCATTTAATTTAATAAGTAACTACATTAAGATTCGAAACTGCTGATCGCTTGCTTAGTGCTATGTACATATGTATGTACAAAGTGGAACAAAAAATCATACTAGGTTGGAATTCATTTGAAACAGAATTTAATAAAATGAAAGGAAACATAATTTACGGGCGATCTGAGGCCGGGCTGCGGAAGCGAATAAGGTTGGTTGACTTTTCAAAAATTATCTACCGTGGTCTATGAACTTCCGTTCCCACGACAGTCGGGTCTATGTAACCGGAACTGATTCGGATTTTTACCCGGTCAAGGTCTGTCAACTTGACAGAGTTCTGCCGCTACAACCAACAACAACTTCAGGGCTATTTTATTTGATTTCCCAAATTTAATTTTTGTTTGAGTCACCGTCGCTGTAGTATATGAATCTACTATTACACGAGCTCAGCTGGTTCAAAAAGCTGTTGCTATTAGTTCTTTTCGCTATTTGGACATGCGTACAATTATTTTCCAAATTTAATTTTTACTTGAATTGTCATCGAGATAGTATATGAAGCGATTATTACACGAGCTCAGCTGTTTCAAAAAGTTGTTGCTAAAATTTCTTTCACTATTTGGACATGCGTAGGTAAATCAATAGTTTTTTTTTCGTTGTTTGAGCAAGCGAGGGTAATTAAATATTTGAGGTACAGACTTGTACAACAATATTTTAATATTAAAAAGGGCTTTGTTATTTATAACAAGCAAATATGTAACTTAATATTTTATTACATAAGGAATATTTTATTTAACTATTTTTGTTTTCAACGTTTACTTAAAGAGTAATGAATGAAAAAGTACCAGACATATACTTGTATGTATATGCATGTACATATGTATAATATTTATCAACAAACAAATATGTTACCACCAAATAAATGAAAAATATAAAAATATCTTATTTAAATTGTTTTTACAACGTTCTAAGGAATTATTTAATTGGAGTAAATAGTAGATATTGTCTAGCAAATATTTAGCTGATATCTTTTTTAATTCAAAAAGAGCTTTGCATTGTCAAAAACAGTCGTTTGATTGCTAAACTTTTTAGCTTAAAACATTCGCTTTCTTAATTTGCGTAATTTAATATAAACGTAGCTTTTAGTATAGATTATTTGAACAGTTGCTTCCTACTTCCAGTAGGCGATTATTTCCGCACCTAACGCAATTTAAGGAAACTTCGGACACTTATCAGTCACAGTCAAAGCAAAGCACTACAATGTCGCACACGCACTTGAAATTAGTAATTTCTGCTTTCATGTTTCTGTGGCTATGCCACAGAACAACATTAGCAGCTGATGCTACTCTTAAGATTGTTGGTGGTCAAACTACGACCATTGCAAAGGCACCATACATGGTGCAAATCCGTTACAATGGTAAATTCGAGTGTGGTGGCGCTTTGATATCGACAACTCACGTCCTGACAGCTGCACATTGTATCAAAGGCAAGAGGCGCGCTGGCTTCATCATACATGCAAATACCACTAGGTTATCACAGGCGGGCATAAGACGCCGCGTCTCAAGAGCGTTCGTACCGCGTAGATTTACGACAGCAACTAAAAGAATGGATGTGGCTGTATTGAAGTTAGCCGCAGCTATCAATGGCACCTATGCACAACCGATTGGCCTGTGCAATACTACATTGACTGCTGGACTTAGATTGACAGTCTTAGGCTGGGGAACGACTTCGGAAAGTAGTAGTACTGCATCGAATGTTTTGCGTAGAGCAAATGTACCAGTTATACGAAAAGCGAAATGCCGAAAAGAATATAGCGGTATTCAAACTCTGACAAGGACCATGTTTTGTGCTGGTGTACCTGGGACCAAAGACTCATGCTCGGGTGATTCTGGTGGCCCGGCAGTACACAATGGACGTGTGTGCGGCATTGTCTCGTTTGGTTATGGCTGTGCACGTCCAAACTATCCTGGTGTCTATACGAGTGTACCGATGGTGCGAAGATTTATAAACCGTGCATTGGCACAATAATGTCAATATCTATTGTAATTTGTTTTGTTTACCGCAATAAATATTTACCCGAATTCTTAGTTGGAAAAAGTTAATAAATTTATGTTTTACTTGTTATTTACAATGACTGTTTTCTTAAAGAATCACAGCTGTAGTTTTGTTAAAGTATGAAGTTCAGGGTCAAATATAATATCAAAGTGTGCTCTAGTTGATGAGTAAAAAAACATTAAATTAAAAGTTGAGTTGAGTTACGCTTTTGTGTAAAATTTGAGTCCAACGAATTTTTTATCTTTAGAAAGCGGATGAATTTTAAGATTTTTTTTTCATATTTGTAAATAAAGTTAGTTTTATAAAAAGCTTTCTTTGTTGATTTGCCGTGAATACTTAATTTTTCGGTTGTGAATACCCATAATACAAGACTTCCGAGTGGAAGTTGTGGTTTAAAGTATTTTTATATTTGAACAGGGTATATTCAGTTTTCCACGAAGTGAATAATACACGGAAGGAAATGACAAATGCTCTATAAAAATTTATATAAAAGATCAGTGTGACAATCTGAGTCGATTTAGCCACGCATGTCGGTCCGTCTGTTTGTATACCATTTGTGGAACCTAGTCTCTCAGAGCTAAAACTTTACAGATGACGTTTTCTTAACGAGAAGCTGTTCATTTGTCGAAACCTTCGATACCGGAGTACTGCTGCCATAGAAAGTGAAGAATGAAATTTAAGTTCTTGTATGGAAAACTTTTTTAATTGACGTGATATCTTCACGAAATTGTCGGTATGAATAATTGTCCCAAGCAACTATAATTTCAAGGCAACGCTACAATCTCCGTACAAATATTTTGGATCAGACTACTCTAACATTTAGCTGCTATTTAAACTGAACGATCGAAATCAATTTCTTGTATGGAGAATTTTGTTATTTGTGATGGGTTAACGTTACTGGTTTTGTTTTTCGAATCAGTTTACTAACGCGAATCTTTCTTAGGTTTAATACTAAGACTTTTAAGTAATTTTTACTATATAGTTTGCAATTTTTTGTTTTGAATTAAATATTTAAATGTTGTATATCAAAAATAGATTTCATTATACTCTCTTTTCATCATCACCATTCATCACTTACCTTGATTACGCAAACTATTCGGCACGCTTATGTTGAGACTGACATTTTGCAGGAAAACATTATACGGATTATTTATCGTCGTCGCTATCGGATAGTATTCGTTCACTAGCATTTGCGTTTCTTTGCCTAGATTGCATTGCGTATTCAAATGGAATCTAAAAACAAATTGCAAGCCATTTAGAAAAAAATAAATACGGAAAATTACAATTTTCCGGCTTGTAATGCAACTTACGTGGGAGTAATATAACACACTTGATTAATTTCAATATTATCATCCAGATCTCTGCTACGACTGTAATGACGAAATGGATGGCGTGCAAAAAATGCTGATTTTGTTAAATGTACAGTCAATTTTTCCGAACCCATTTGTGCTTCAATGCGTGCCACACGCAATTGCGTGTTTTCCAAAAATTGATACGCCTCGGTATAGAAATGCACTTGATAGTACAGATGCGGTTCTAGTTTCAAGTTCGGATCGAAGTGTTGTATTGCAATTTCCGGTTGTTGTTGTTGCTGTTCGTTATGCTTTTCATTTGCATGCATTTCGCTCAAACTCTGGAATGATTTACATTTACTAGCTGGCAATCGGTAAAAGTGTGTGCCATCTGTCAGTATGATGACACAGTGACGTATTTTAATAGGTACATCGGTGAGCAGCCTAAATGGAGTAAATTGTTTGGCATTAAATTTATTTTATTCATTTTTTTTTTTATTATAATTTCACAAACTTACTTAATAATTAGTTGCACGTTGATGGTATCGTCATTCTTCAACTCCAAATGATTGAAAGTGGCATACATTTCTATAAGCTTGGTGAGCTTATCCATATCTATTGTAATGGGCGACTTTGCCAATGCGAAAGCATTGTCCCAACGCTCTATAATTTCAGGTGCGCTTTGACCTTGCGAGATGGGCGCTGCGCCCTACACAAAAATAAACAAAAACAAAAAAGAAACGTTAACTTGCACCCAAGCAATAATACCATACATCAATATATAAAATTTTTCATACAAGAACTTTTTTAATTTGTATGGCAATAATTTATTCAATAATCCATGCGAAATTCCTTGAAGACATTACAAAACAAAAAAGTTTTCCATACAAACACTTGATTTTGATCGTACAGTTTGTATGGCAGCTATACGCTATAGTAGACCGTTATGAAAAATTTTAATGGATATAATAGCATTGTCTTTGGCAATAATCCTTACTAAATTTCGTGAAGATTTCTCGTGAAACAAAAATTTTTTCCATACAAGAACTTGATTTCAATCGCTCGGTTTGTATGACAGTTACATGCTATAGTGGTCCGATATCGGCGGTTCCGACAATTGAACAGCTTCTTGGGGAGAAAAAGACATGCTCAAAATTTCAGATCGATATCTCAAGAATTGAGGGATTAGTTCGCGTATATACAGGCGGACGTACAAGCGGACATGGGTAGATAGATAGATTGATAGTTAGTACTGAGGTATTGCACTGCGACCTATGGTCTATTGTGCTCTCTCCTCTATCACATATGGTCACCAAGGTCCAGCATCCTGAATAATTCCAGGAGCCTGCTGGGACATGGTTGAATCCACTCAGCGAGTCACGCTGAACATTTCTATATGTATATATTATAGGGTGCCCGACATTTTGCTTCTTTGCGTTGCAAACTTCGTGCAAGCTTAATATAAAATTATTTTCGAAAATATTCTCATTTAATTTACAATATGAATACGCACTTGAAAAACTTTCCACAGATTCTCCAGCACAACTATGCGCTCGCTTTGTTCGCAATTAACGCGCAGCGCTAAAGCTTCAATACTGCAAGCTATAAAGTCGGTTATGGAAGCTGTTAAGAAGGCGCAACGCAATGTCTTCAACAAAACATCTGAGAATATAGAGGACCACTGTTCGCGCCGATAATCTGTCAGCATGACTGAGTAAAGCCTGCAAATACACTCATGAAATTATCTCGTAGGTGTTCAATTATTTGAATTTTGCAGTACTAACGTTAATGCATTGGCATGATCGCCACTTTTGTAATACTCTTCGGCCATCTCAATTGCGAGTTTGTTACGAAAGCGTGGACATTTGTAAATTTTGAATTGTGCACGTGCTAAGCTAAGTAAATTTATTATTGCGTTCTGTAATTATAAAGAACTGTTGTTATTTGTTCGTATTTTTTGCATATCCAAGCTTATTGTGCTCACCGAGTGGTTGAAAGATTTTTCGTTCTCACGTATAAGCAGGTTCGTTTGTTGCTCTGAGATGGGGTCGCCAGTTTTGACCGCACGTATGCCAAAGAATTCCGTGTATAACGCTAGCGAGTTATTATTTTGTACGCCGGTTGGTGTGTTAGGATCAGTGGGGCTTAGTAACATAGCTAAAAGAAATTTAATGAAATTTTCGGAGTTCAATTTATGAAATACGCTTATTCACCGCTACTTTCAAGAAATGCTTCTTTGCGTTTTTTGGTATATTCCGCCGCTTTATTGTAGTAAATGCCAGGATTTTGAGTTTGCAACGCAGGTAAACCATTTTTGATCGCCTCGCAAAACAGTTCCGCAAATACGCTATGTCTAAAAGGGAGAAATGAAAATGAAATTAGTGAAAATGAAAGGGAGAAATGAAATTAGGCCCTTAAAATATTATATATTATATATTTTTATTGCTTCTAAAATAAGTCGACTTACTGCGTACTGAGCCAGGCATAGTGTTCGAATATTAAGTCCTTAAAGCCTATACGATTTCTATATTTCTCTATATGACTTATAAAATGATTGATTGCATCACGCGGCACCTTCAGCTTAAACATTAACCGACATAGTTTATAATTCAGGAACCCGGCTATAGTTTTCATTTCAAGGCAATTAGTGTCGGTTATACGTATCTCATCGAGCGTAGCGTAAGCCTGAGTATAATGCCTGAAATATATTTATAATTAGTAATTGAGTTTCTTTTAAAATAATTATTATTTCGAGTATATACAGACGGATAGACATGACCAAATCGACTTTGCTCAACAAGCTGAAGATTTATATAAATATTTTTTTTTTAGTTTCTTCTCGGTGTTAGTTACTTCTTAGTTTAGCTCATAAAAAAAATTAGTACTTATGTAATAAAAAACGCTTACTTCAGTGCGGTGCTAAAATCCTGTCTTATTTCCGCAACAAACCCTAATTTGAACTGATGACGAATCTTAAGTGTTGTGTGCGCCACAGTTAAATGATCACGATGACCACGCACACGCTTAGACATAAGCGCATAGTAGGATTGAGCCATGTCTAGGAACGCAGATTCCAGGCGTAGTGTGTAACCTGCACAAAATAGAGAATATTTGTTTAAATTGAACACATTTAGTCTTTTGCTTTACGCACCCATTAAATGCTCCGTATGCGGCAGGATAAATAACATTTTGCTATTGATACCGCAAGCTGTGGTTAAACTGGCGGCACGTTCAGAAGCTAATAAATCTTCACCCGGCGGCAGCGGTGAAGACTTTTGTAATAACACCAGACATAAGCGCGTATTTCGTTCCTATATTACATACATATTGAATTTAGTACTATTCAATAATCACTGAAAAAAATGTAATTCATACCTGCAGTGCGCTTTTAAGGCTTTGAATTGTAGACGCACATTGGACTTGCTTCTCAGACCATTGTGGATCGTTCCATTCCATATCTTGGAATAACACAACTACCGCAGGCAGTACATGCAAATGCTTTAGCATCCAATTTCTTTTAAGTATACCTTTTGGTTGATACCAGTCGTAGGAAGCACGTTTCGGCTTAGCCACAGGAAATTCGTAACCCGGTGGCAGTAGCTTGAACTGCACAGTAGCTCTAGAAGTAAATAAAAAACATAAAAAATTATATTTGTATATAATAAAAAAATATACCAATTTGCTTACCTATCAGCTTTTCTATTGGTGCTAAACGCATCCCATATAGCTTTATGTACAACATTGTGCGTCGTGTCCAGTCCACAGAAACCAATTAGCGGTTGTGGTGCAACCAATAGCTCTGACGGCAGGACAGTAACATCGACTGACATGTTTATTGATAACTAAGCTGAAACTATAATTCTATCCAAACTGAAGCAAAGTTGGTGGCACACTGTTGTTAAGAGTACGTAGGAAAACACAGTAAGATTTTATTGGAAAAACTAGAAGAGCGATTTCTATATTGTTGGTCATCCAGTGAGACTATAACAGCATTGCGTTGCAAGTTATCGTGTTTGCTCTACACATATGTATTCAATTTAGTAAAAACTAGGTTTGTTCACATACAACCTTCAACACTTTTATAATGGAATTAATCGAAAATGAGTTGCACTCCCACAAAACAACTATAATAGAAAAAATTTGCTTAGAAATTGTGACGGAAACAATTTGAGTTGACGTCTCATCTGACGTTAACAAAATAAACAGCTGATGTGATACGTTGCCAGACCGGGTTGCAAAACCATGACGGCATTTCGGCGTGACCCAACTGTGTGGATTTGTAAAGAGCGAGTGCGAAGATAAGGGACCAGTTGAATCAACTTGCCCAGACATGATTTTAGATACAAGTACCAAACCGTAATATCAAAAAAATATAAAATATAAGAATTAATACAAGGAACTAGTTTACACTTGTTGTCGTTAATATTGCATATTACAAATGATATTATATGGACCTCTAACGTAACTGAAAGGTATTTTTCTTGGAGGCAAGATTTTAAATCAGACGTTTTGTCGTTTATGTTGTCTTGTTACTTGTTTTCTTCCGTTAGAAGTGTTAATATCCATAATTCTCACAACTTTTACGTTTCTAAACATTATTTATGTAAAAAACAATATCTCCTTATTACAGAACATGAGCCAGTGTGGAGCTTTCTTTCGGTAGTGCTGTTAGAAAGCTTAAAGCTTTTGTACGTGCTTTATCATATACCAGTCAAGTCACGTCTAACTTTTTATAAAGCCTTTTCAAAGAGGGTTGTTTATGTGTATTTGCGTAGTAAATAACTTTCTGTGGTGTTTATGAACGTGAAATATGTCATGGAGTAAATATGTATGTATGTACATATGCTTGTGTCGTGCAAAATTAGCCGATACTCAATGTCTGCAATATTAATTAGTATGTTGTTTTTGTTGAATTTGTTCTATAATTTATTTGATGGGGTAAAACTTAATACATATTTATATCTTCTTCAGGGTATAAAGAAAAGGCGCAAAAAAAAGGAAGGCTTTGTTCATAATTTTAAAATTCTTAATTTAATCTTTAGATTCTATGTGTGACAACGTTTTTTCCAATTGTCGAAACAGTTCTTAAATTCAAATTCCTGAATTACATGGTTACATGGCTCATCTTTGCCACGTTATTCGGCCGATTGATCGTATGTTGCCGGGTCGTAAGCATAGATCCAAGACTCATTGCCAGTAACAATACGTTTCATGACATCCTGGTAGTCGGAAAGCATTGTTTCAAAGACATTAACGCGTTTGTCGAAAAACATTTGAAACCAGTGTTTTTTCACTTTTCTTAGATCCCAATAGATCCTTCAAAGTGGTTTCACTGATCTTTTCGATATTCCAACGATGTCAGTAAGATCTCTGACTGTTAATCATCGATTCTCAAGCACAGTTGCTTTATTTTATTGACGTGTTGAACATCAGTTGATGCTGATGGCCGTCCTGGACGTGGTTCGTCCTTACCGCGTTATCGAGCATGTCACTGATAGTCATATCAACCTTTTTTTCGCCTTACTTTCGGTTCTCCGTTCGACCTTAGATTATCTCAAATGAAAAAAAATATCACCAAAACAACTATAAATTAGTCTAACAACTTTTAATTAAATGTTCATTTAATTTTCTCTTAATAGTAACCTACTTCCGAACCTTTGTATTGTTCCAAAAACAGTATTTCGAGTATTAGTCTGATCTAAGCCTTCCAATAGGGGAACTCGATAGCACAATTTAGTTAAAAACATCGGACATAAAGCTCTAAGAGGACTGGTGAAGTTGTTGAAGGAAGTCTCGACATAAAAATCCACATCAACATTTAATCTTTAGTGATTTTTTGTGTGATAACGTTTTTTAAAAAAAAACCAATAAAATTTGCAAAACAGTTCTTTATTTGAAGTCAAATTCCTGAATTACATGCTTTTTTTGGGCTTCGGCTCATCTTTGCCAGATTATTCGGCCGACTGATCGTATGTTGCCGGTCGTAAGCATAGATCCAAGACTTATTGCCAGTAACAATACGTTTTATGACATCCTGGTAGTCGGAAAGCATTGATTCAAAGACGTTACACGACGCCGTTTTCGAAAAACATTTTTGGAACCAATGTTTTTTCAGTTTTCTTAGATCCCAATAGATCTTTCAAAGTGGTTTCACTGATATTTTCGATATTCCAACGATGCCAGTAAGATCTCTGACTGTTAATCATCGATTCTTAAGCACGAGTTGCTTTATTTTATTGACGTGTTGATCATCAGTTGACTATCAGTTGATGGCCGTCCTGGACGTGGTTGTCCTTACCGCGTTATCGAGCATGTCACTGATAGTCATATCAACCTTTTTTTCGCCTTACTTTCGGTTCTCCGTTCGACCTTAGATTATCTCAAATGAAAAAAAATATCACCAAAACAACTATAAATTAGTCTAACAACTTTTAATTAAATGTTCATTTAATTTTCTCTTAATAGTAACCTACTTCTGAACCTTTGTATTTTCCAAAAACAGTATTTCGAGTAAAAGTCTGATCTAAGCCTTCCAATGGACCACTCGATAGCACAATTTAGTTAAAAACATCGGACATAAAGCTCTAAGAGGACTGGTGAAGTTGTTGAAGGAAGCCTTGACATAAAAATCCACATCAATAGGTTACAAATACTATAAAGCGACCATATTCACGAACTGGACGAAGGAGTACATACTGGACCTTAATGTTGCATTTGACGACGTTAAAATTCCGATCCTAAGATATTAGGTGTAACATTCCGCGATAACTGCCAACAAAATCCTCAAGTCGTTAGCCGCCAGATAATGAGGCAAACACATAGAACCGTTGTTGGCAACATATGTACAAGGCAATCGACCGGCCGGTTCTCTATTACGCCGCACTGATATGGTCGCCTGGGTGTAGTGAAACGCAGGCGAAGAAGCTTGAAACACAATAGGATGCCTCTTAATGTTTCCGGATGAACACTTACATAGCGAGGTCCGTATGCTTCCGGTTAAGAAAAATAACGAACTTCTGTTCAAACAGTTTCTGCTGGGATGATGTTTTTTGATGGTTTCGTAGTCGTCAAGAGGTGTTTCCTTTACTACTTAGACCAAATCGGCTACTACGCCGACCAGACTTCGAACGCAACTCACTTTAGACATGCACTGAGCACCAGGTGCAGCCATAAACACCTTCATCGACTCTCCCTCAGTGAATGGCGTATGTGGAGTCACTGAGTCGCTGCCAGAATCTAGAGAAATCCTTGCGCAACTTCGTTCTGGATACTGTAGCAGGTCAAACTACTACTTACCCAGAATCGACCCTGACATACCAAGTATATGTCCAGCATGCAACGAGTTGACTCTAACCACTTTTTTGCATGCCCAGCCAACCTCACTCATATAATACTCCCCATCCTCTGGTCCGACGCCATTGAAATAGTACGATTCGTGGACCTACCGTTAGATGACTTCGATGACAACCAACCTGAACCTTGTGACCCAAGCGTCGATTAGATAACCTAAACAACAACAATAAATTGTTTGATCACCTATCGTAATTGGACCTTATACTTCGCTAGGTTTTTTCTCCATTTTTTATTAAAGGATTTTAATATTTCTTTATTAAAAATATGATTATTATTTTAAGATACCCACATTTTCCTGTAAGTTTTATCATAATTTCCGAGAACTACTATCTCTTGACTACGTTTATCGAGTCTGGATCAATGTATTTTTTTTTGTGATTTCGAAAAAATAGTCATTTTATATTTTAAAAATACTGGTTTGATTTTGAAATCTGTCAATACATATTTGTATGTGAGCTTGACCAAAAAATGTTATATACCGTTAAAATTAGAGGAATCTCTCTGGTTGATTCTTGAGGTTTAAACGTATAGTAGATCATTTTTATTTAAATTCCCTTTAGCTCACCAGGATATCTAAAAGTATGATATATGTGTTCTTCTTGTTCCTTCAAACAGTTTTTTCAACTGGTTTCCGGTAAAACTCTCGACCTTGCCGCGTGTGCACGAAAAGGGCATTGACCTGTTAGAATCCCTACCTATAGGAACAGTCTGGCCTAACTGTGACCGAAGAGCTCACTAGATCCTGAGGTGAGAAAATGTCGATAGAGTTTGGCGACTTCATGATCTGGAATGCAGTCAAAGCGTCCAAAAATTCTTTATTATTCACACACATACTCATTTAAGAGCCCGGCTTCTCTGTGTTTGACAGCAGCTTTCGCGGCCATGTATTTTCTGGTTGTTTTTATCTTAGTGAACCACACATGCTGATGAGCGCCCTCCCCTGAAGGCTCTCGCCTCGTCAAATGTAATCTTTTCTCGCGCCATCCACCACAAAAAGACCCCCTAGAAACATATAAACATAATTATGGTGTCGAAGAGATGAGAGAAAAGGTGGGGTATCCTTTGGCCTCCTCTGCGGCAGTACAAGACAATCAATGCCTTTATGCTCGATTTTTTTTAGGTTAATTGCGGGATCACTTCCAGTCGCCTAATTAGTAACTACGCTGAGCTACCCTTAGGAATTTCATACTCATGATGTTTTCAATAAGCTAAATTTTGAAAATAGAAGGCAAATATTTCGTATTTGGAGGTTAACTTCGAAAAATGGAGAAATTACTTATGAAGTACTCTTTCTCTCAAAAAAAAAAAAAAAATTCGGTCAATACCCAGAAAAATTTGTATTCTGTCGTATAGTTTTATGGATTATATTATATATTTTTATTATACATTATTATCGTTTACTTGCCCAGACCTCAAGAGACTTAAACGAAGGGTCAATCGGGTCAGACAAGACATCGCAGCTGATTGGAAGTTGCACTATGACAACGCCCAGGTTCACACCGTCTTTCTTGTGAACAGCTACCTAAAAAAGGCCGGCATCTCAACGCTTCCGCAGCCAACCTACAGCCCAGATGTGGCCTTCCGGACTTTTTTTGTTTCCTTGCCTGAAAATGCCGATGAAAGGCAAGCACTTTGAGACGACAGAGGGGAGCCAAGCTGCATGCACCTCGACTCTAAAGGCTATTCCAGAGAATACCTTCCGCGACGCCTTCAATGCTTGGAAATCGCGCTCGCAGCGCTGCATCGACGCAGAAGGAGTCTATTTTGAAAGTTTTTAAGTAATTTCAACGATTGGTTCAATCGAAACTACAAAAAAGATAAAATTGAACTTTGGGTTACATCGGAATATTCCATGCAGTAAAATAAAACTTCGGACTGAGTAGGCAATTGATAAGTAACGTCCTTTCTCGACGAACATAAAACAAACTCTACAAGTCACTCATCATCCTAGCCCTGCTTTATGGTGCAGAGGCATGGACAATGAAAATATGATGAGTTGGTTTACGAGTTTTCGAGAGAAAGGTTCTGCGGAAGGTTTAGGGACCTTTGCGCATTGGCAATGCCGAATACCGCATTAGATGAAACGATGAACTGTACGAGATATACGGCGATATTAAAATTGTTCAGTGAATTAAAAGACAGCGGCTACGCTGGCTAGATCATATCGTCCCAATGGATGTAAAGACTTCAGCTCTGAGAGTATTCGATACAGTATCCGCTTGGGGAAGCAGAGGAAGAAAAAGAACTCCACTCCGTTGGAAATACCAGATGGAGAAGGACCTGGCTCCATTTGAAAAATCCAATTGGCGCCGAACACCGAAAAGTAAGAACGACTGGCGCGCTGTTGTAAACTCGGCTATAACCTCGTAAACGGTGTCCACGCCAATAAAGAAGAAGAAGAAGACAATAAAACTAAATCGATACTAGATTTGACACACTTAACAGTAGTTACTAAAAGTAAAGAATTAAAATTTTGCACGAAAACTAAAAATGTAGAACTTGATTTTCAAGGTGTTTGGGATAAATTGTAACTCATGCTGATATGGACATCGAAGGTCTTCTATCGCCATGCAATCTCCGTTAAAAATAATTGAAAAAGTGCCAAATTATCCTAACTTCGAAGACATGTTTCTCTCTATGAACGCCATTTTCAAACTCCTGCAGCACGAATACCCCTAAAGCATAACTACGTAAGGTCTAAGAGTAGTATGATTGGACCACTCTACATACAAATTAGCGTATAGAACACACCCTCATATGAAGTACCCACAGTATATAGTTTTCCCCATAAAATTTAACAACTTTACAATGACACCGCGGCTGCCTTAGGTGGTCCTACAATTTTCATGACTTGAATAAAAAACTACTGGAATAAAAAAACTTGCGTGCAGAAAAAATGGATGGTTACAAAAGCCTGACTGTGTATATACATACATATAAAGTAAAATATACATACATAAGTAGTAATATAAAAAGTACCGCAACCCCTCAGCTTGTCCAGGCAGCGACAATGAGACCCCTGATTTTGTTTGCAAGCATGTTGTTGTTGCACTAACTACTATGCCACCCCAACCACCAACACGGCCATTGGTACAACTACGGCTATGTCCGACTACACAACTAGAACCGCAAGCTATACATGTGACTGCACTCCCTCACTCCAGCCAATACATATAGAATACGTATTCGAGCGACAAACACTGCCAGGGGTTGGCGTTTGGTGTGATGGTGAACCGCGCTGCGCTGACGCTGCCGCCACTGCTGCTGTCGCTGCTGTTGCTCTAGTTGAGGACGTCGACGAGAAGTCGATATGTATTGCCATCGTTTTATGTCTGTATGTTTGTATGTTTGTATGTCGACTACTGAATGTCTAAACAAATGAGACGAGTCGTGAAAAAAAGAGAAAAACTGTGGAAAAAATCAGCGTGGACAGAAATAAAAAATCAACCCCTGAGCCTGCATGTTCGCTGCTTCGGCTACAACTTTTTTCCCTTCGAGCGCACTAGCTCGCTCATACTCACACACACACACACACACACACACACACACACGCTTGCCGGTCTTAATTACCAACACTATGGCAAAAGAGGAGAACGGACACCTCACTGTGCGCCAGCATTTTTTCCAATTTTTTTCAAATACCCATTGCCTTTGTTGTTGGCATAAATAAAAATAAAAACGGAGTACAACAAAAAAAAATGGAAAAATGAAGCAGAAAATATTGCAGTTTTGTTGGTTGAAAAAGGAAAGCAAAACTCTGCAGCAGCTGTTTAGAGCAGAGCAGACGCTATTATGCGCCCACTGTGCTTTGCCGCACACCCCGCGCTCTTCACTTGCGCCACATTTTTACATTTCTTCCGCTGGCCGTTATTAACAAGACGACTAACTGGCAAACACAAAACTTGGCAAAAGTTTCTTTCCGACATTTTAAATATTGTTGATGGGCTAAAAAAGCAACAACAAGGACAGAAAGACGGAGTAAAAAATTCTACCGGACTTTGCTGGAAAATTTAATTAGTTTTGTTTTTTTTGTTGTAGCGCTCTCAGTGCTTGACTCCTTGCAGCACCTCGAGAATCAATTGAAATAAAATAAAGTTCTTTGGCGATAGTCGAGCGATCAAAGCGAGCTTCCAATAGCCATTACCATTATCAGCGCGGCTGGTTGTCCGTCAATTGGACCACTGAAGGCAGCCATGAATCCATTAGGCGAATATTGTAGCGTGCAAACAAACAATTGCTGAAATGTTGAAAAGTTGAAAGTTTGAATAACTTGAGGTTGCCCGCCGCATCGTGCCGTGTTGTCCGTGTTGCAAGCGACTTTAATGCCGTCGCTTGGTACCTCAGCGCTGTGTGGCACCATTCATTCATTGTACAGCAGCCGGTTTTTGTATTTCCCGCAATTTGAGGTAATTACAAAGCCGTGCCGTACCGCATTCAATGCCAGTCCGGTTTCCGGTTTTCACCTTTTCACCAGACGTCTTCCGCTTGACGGTACTGGGGAGCGCAGCGTTGTTGCCGCCATCTCAAACCACTACAAAGCCAAACCAGCAACGCTGGCGTTTACCGGCAACAATCCGGCTACGGGTCGGTAGCCATACCTACCATTCCTACATATGTAGTGTGTACGCCCTTGGACTTGGTCGGGGCAGTCATTTGCATACACGCTAACACGCTAACTTGCATACATTCATACTATATATGTAGCACCGTTGATATTCCAATAGCGGTTGCACTTCTACAAACGCTGGCTCAACGTTGCCTTACGCTTCGTTGCAATTAACTCGAGCAGGTTTGCATGCATGATGCATTCACGGCGGCAGCACAGGTTACAACCCCATCAAACGGTCTCTCTAGATTTCTGTAATTCCACATACAGCTGTGTTTGTTGTAGTCGACATTGTCTTAAGTGCATGTGTAGTGGTGTAAGCTAACGTCTCTTTTGCGTTTCCAGCTTTCTGACGGAATGGTGCTGTGACTGACTACGTCCTGCTTGTGCCTGAAATTGGGTTGTCGAGTTTGATAGGTAGCTAGTCGTGTGCGCACTGCTGAAAAAAGCAGAAAACAAAACGCGTCCAAATTGGTGTATGTAAATTGGAAAGAAAATTGTAAAGAATAAATGACTGTAAAGCACTTGATAGTATTTTGCAAACCACACGGCCGCTCTGCAAGCTCCCCATCCTACTTTGACTGGCCGCCGGTCTGGCAGTTTTTCAACTTCCTTTATTTCATTGAAAACTACTGTCTAAATGTACCGCCACAAAGACTGGCTGCTCGCTTTGTTATAATCTTCCAATATGCTTACACTTCGCCTCATCAGTGTGATTTTCATGTCTCTCTGTTTGCGCTCATCACCGTAACCTTTGGCTCTGTAATTTTTCTTCATTCCAATGCAGAAATAGTATAGTACGAGTCGGAATCAATAAATTAGAGACCTTGTTTTCTTTCTTCTTAAAAACAACCAGTAAACATTTACAAGTTCTGCAGGAAGTTTTAGAAATCTCTTTGGTTTCTTAGGAAAATGTACGAAAAGTATTTAACGGAACAACAATGTATTGTATTATATGTCCTCTGGTTCAATAATCTATAATTCTCAGCCAAACCAATACTTTTATTTAGTCCTCCTCTAAGCACAACCAATACGAGCGAATACACGACTGAATTTATCTACTTTCTAACTGTAAATACCCAAAACGATTTTCTTCAGCGATTTCGCTTCGAATAAATCTATCGAATACCTGTAGAGCATTCTCATCTTTAGCCGAATTCCTTCCCTTCACTCTGTTTGTTATCTGGCATAGCCTTGCTCGATGTTAGTAATACATTTATGTATGTATATGTATATGCTTTAAATAGATTATTGTCTTGAATAACACCAAAGTTTCCTTTTCTAATATATATATACAATGCAATTTCCCATACGCAGACTTTTCTAATACTATATAAGTACCTATACTTATGTTTTGATGGAACGTCGGCCTTACGTCCAAAGACGGATAATAAGAGATATTGTTCTTGGAATCCCAAAAGTGAGAAAGGTTTTTTGAGTTAGGATTATAAAGGTACCATAAAGATAAGAAGTGGAGGAAAGGGACAGATGGTCCTTAAGCGAAGGTAAATATACTAAAGTTGCCGTAAAAGAAGTTCTTCAACAGATTCACGGCCACCAACGAAAGTTTCTAGGCAAAACCTTGAGATTGTACAGGGTTTTCCAACAAGAGTGATATGATTTCTTTTCAAAAACAGAAATTACATAATAATTGTTAAGGAAATACAAATGATTTTTTATTTAATGTGAAGTGCAATCGATACAATTAAGTTTTGACAACATTCAAATGGCCGTCACGATTTCTTTTGCAGCAACGAATTCGATGAACCCAATTTTCGAGTACTTTATGTCATGAATAGCAAGTTCAGTACTGACTTCTAAAGTTTGGAGGAAGTCTAATTTAATGCTTAAGACCAATGACTTCGAATAACTCTACAAGAAGTAGTCTAATGGTGTTTAATCACAACTACAATGCCGTTTAAAGTTAAAATTTCTTAAAATAGTCGAATCTCAGTAAACGATTGGTCCCAAACTCATTACATTTTTTCAAAAAACGTCGTCGCGTTCAAGTCTGTGCAGCAATGCTTTTCGACTACCAGGATGTCATCAAACGTATTATTACTGGCGATGAGTCTTGGATCTATGCTTACGACCCGGAGACAGATGATCAATCGGCCGAATATTGTGGCAAAGGTGAGCCGGAGTCGAAAACACCACGTCAAAGGAGGTCAAAAATCAAGGTTATGTTGACAGTTTACTTCGATTATCGAGGTGTGGCGCATTCCGAATTATTTCCGACCGTCCAAACTGCCAACAAGGAATACTGTTTGAGTATTGTGCGTGGTTTTCGCGAGGCTAATCGAAAAAGGAGACCGCATACTGTATTGATTCTTGGTGAGTTTTTCGCCAAATTTTCAATCAATATCGTGCCGCAACCACCGTATTTGCCTGATTTAGCTCTGTGTAACTTCTGGCTGTTCAGCAAACTCAAACGACCGGTCCGGGGAAACCATTTTGAGTGAATTGAAGCCATTAAACGTGAATCGCTACGCGCATTGAAGACTATTCCGGAAAATGACTAAAGCAACTGTTTCGAGGATTCGAAAAAACGTACAAGTGCATTCGAGTCAAGGGAGGTAATCTCCCTTTGAGCGGGACTTCATAGATTTTAAAGAATTTTAAAATTATGAACAAAGTCTTACTATTTTTTGCTACAGTAAACACTCGTAAATATAAGGTCAATAGCAGCGCTCATATCTAATCCCTTCCTTACTTGTTTCCGCAGCTGCAGGTTGTTTTTATAGCTATAAATTAATGTCTGATACAACAATAATGGCTCGTGCTCTACAACCGTTTCAAAATCATTAGACAGCAAAATCGATAAATCAATTTCAAAAACACTTGCCACTGCAATCGCTTAGGCAATTGAGCTTAGTTTGCATTTTTATTGTGCCCACTTTCTTGACGGCTCAAGTAGGACGAGTTTTTGCACGCAAATGCACCTGCAAGATCGAGATAATGTTGACATATTTTCAAACGCGATCATGAGCGCCTTTAGGGCTTGAAGCCAAGTTGGCATGCTATATATGTACATATATGTATGTTTATCTGAGTAAACTTAGGCATTTAATTTGGCTCACCTGCGAAGCTACAATAATCGAAAGCCGACGCATGGGAACACATGTTTTGTTGCTTAAAGAAGTGCAGAACACAGCTGCGGCAACATTAGAGAAATTTATGGACATTTAGAAACGAGCCGCTAAAAGATTTATAGATATTATGTTAAATGTCGTATGCTATGTGAAGGGTTCAAGAAACATATACTCGCGTACTAAGCTTTTACTAAAGTCAGTTAGTTTGTACATTTCATTGCATCGTTTGATTGTGTTATTCACGATAAGATAAAAAGTATAAATGCCAACCGTATGCAGCTGTTTTAGTATAAAAAAATAGAACAGAACGACAGAACTTTCCCACATTTTACGTACATAGAAAGTTAGAATAATATATTCATGCTAATATCCATGATGAGACCGTTTTTACCAGACTTCGGCATCAATATCTTGAGCTTGAAAAACTTAGTCGTCTCGAGCTGTACTCTTTTGGTATGTACGGTTTCGGTTCGCTATAGATCAAGGGGTCGGAACTAAAAAAAATTCACGGTATGATCGAAGCTCAAGTGATATGTTGAAGAGTTAGCTCCAAATCAACTTTCAAGAAGCGGTGACCAAAATGAAGATATATTGCTCGGAAATGCAAGAAGGGAAGTGTGCATTCAAGCCGATAACAGATCCATTAAAAAGGCCTCAAAACTAGTGCGTTCAAAACCAGCCAAGGAACCTCATTAGCTATATTAACACGTACCTTCGACATTCGATATGTTTGAGCGCATGCTCCAATCGGAATCGCTGAGAACTACAAGGCTGATGAGCCCGTAATAAAAGGCTCACTCACCAAACACATATGGCTGGGAACGAGTTGGTGGTACCTTAACCGCTTGCGTTCTGGCATTGGATCAATGTACCCCGCGCGAGCTTAGCAGGAACGTAAGAAGTCAACTGAAATCATTCAGCTTCAAAAAATACCTTAATTTCTTTCGATTTATTCGGAGTCTATAAACATAAACTTTGCTTAACATCTCTATATACTCTATTTCCGAACGAGTTTTATTTCAAAAATGAAGGGTGTGTTATTCTTAAAAAATAAAACTACAAAATTTTGAATGCCAGTAAATCAATTTGGTCAAAGTTAGTTGAATATAAAGGGTGATCCGTTTCGACGTGCCCTACTTAAAAAAAAATATATGTATATATAAACTTTAAATTTAATAAGGAATGTTTATCATACGAGAAAACATTCTTTGGCATATATTTTTTGAAGACTATCTCTTTCAAATGTTGGCCGCTGCAATGCCTGTGATGGTCCATCCATTGAGTCCAATTTTCGATGACTCGTTCGAGCATTTCGACTAGTAACTGGCGAATGACACGCGTGATGTCTTGCTCTAAAGCCTGAATCGAAGCGACATTGTCCGCATAGCCTTTAGACTTCCCCACAAGAAAACGTTTAACGATGTGATATCACACGATCTTGGTAGTCAATTGACTGTCCCAAAACGTAAAATCATCTGCACCCTCAATAAATCCATTGATAGATGCGATGTGTGGGAAGTGGCTCCGTCTTGTTGAAACCAAATGTCGTTGAGATCACAAGCTTCATTTTTAGGAATAAAAAGGTTGTTTATCATGGTGCGATAACGGTCGCCACAGACGATTACGTTCTCACCGTCATTAATTTTGAAGAAAAAATGGACTGATAAATCCACTGAACTTTTTAAGACCCCATAGAGTGAAGCGATGTCGCTTGAATTCCGGCTTCAGTTGTTGCACAAACTATATTTTGTATATTTTCAATTTAAGATCTCGCCATAAAATGCGCATAGGTATTGCCCGTCTGCATTTTCAGATACAGCTGCAGTATATTTTCTTCACTGCGGGCTGAACGTGGTCTACTAGGTCGAATATTATCCAATTATGAATGCTGGATTTCTAGATGGATGATGGTTTTGCGAATAGTGCGGTCAGTAGGCCGATTATGTTGACCATAAGTTGAGCGAAGTCCGCGAAACACATTCCTTACAGAACGTGAATTTTCGTAATAAAGTTGAATGATTTGTAAACGATTCCAGTTACAAAGGAACGTTTTGAATATACCGTTCAAGAATATTTTGGGTATTGATGGTAGTTCTTTGCAAAGTGATAGGAGACAGTCTTAACCGATAACTTTCATTTTTCCTACCAATTCTCGTACGTTCCACTGATCAGTTCGAAATATCAACCCTATATCTCAGCCCTCTACAAATTTGGAGCGTTCAAAAATATTTTATCTTCCTCTTAAGACTGAATTAATTCTCCCACAGTGAAGATCATTTACAATCGGGTTAGACAAATTACGAAATTGAGTTGTGTGACCTTAAAATAAAAGTTCAAGTTTTTTGAATTATTTGCTGGCTTAAAGGTAAACGACAACTAATTAATACTTTTTTCTCATTTTGATCTCATATAACTGATTACAATGTAATGTTTGTATAATTATCCACATTAATGACCACTTATAAAAACTTGATTCTTCAGAAATATTATCTCTAGGTCTAAAAGCGTATAATGAAACAAAGAGCACAAATGGCCGGTTCTATGATGACAAAAAGCATATGTAAATGTTGTAAATACAAAAACAATTACATTACAATTTGAACCCATTTAATTTGAATGCAATTTAAAGCGGAATTGTCTATGGTCAGGGATTAAGCAACAATTTAATATGCTTGGACATAAAGAATTTCAAAACTCAGCGCATAGTTGACCATCCCTTAACAGCGTCAAAAGGGTCAACGTACTAAGAATATAAAGTAATTAACATGCGAAAAGGTCGAAATCTAATTGCATACTTAATTAGACGCCGGGTGAAAGGTCACGGTCATGATGCCGCTGAAGCGCCGGCCGCTACAACCGCTTTCACCATTGTTACGGGAGAAAGGACGCACAGGGAAGGTCGTGAGGGCGGAAGAAGCAACGTTGAGCTGTAGCTAATAAGTCGCAGCCTTGTAAATCACCAGCCAAATCTGGGTCAAAGCGAACGCGGACGGAGAAATGGATTGGCGTCAGCGAGAAGGGTTAAAATCTTAAGCGGATTGCGTTTTTTCCACATTTTGGCGCCGGAAATTCGGTACGCCGAACCGGTTGTAGCTTGCAGACTCTCAATTAAAAGCGCAAAGTTTTGAATTCCGCTGTAATGAAATTGAATTTTAAAAGATTGTTGAAGTTGACTAGAAAACTAGGTATGTCGCCTGTTGCCGCAGCTTTTGCAGCTTTGGTCGCGCGCTGATAATTAATTAACAGGAATTGTCTGACAACTACAAAAAAAAAGTGCTAATGAGAGGCTGTATGGGTTTTAAAGTGACGGACACGAGTTTAAAAAAATTGACAAATTCTTCTCACTTCGTATGAGTGTGTAGATATAAGATACATATGTATGTACATGTGTGTCTCTCTTTGTATTTATATGCATATATATTTGTATTTAGTATGTATGCATATTTGTTGTCCTCATTTGCCTTCCCTATACGGGACAGCGTGTGCAACAATAGCCTAATTTTGTTCATTCTCTGCAGCGGCGTCAACGAGTTGAATGTCCGCGGCGGGGACACAGCGCTGCTAGCCGTTCGTTTCATGTGTCAGCGCTGCTGTGAGATTTGAATTTAAATCAGTTTTGACAGCTTTAACCCTTAACCCTTTTTTTACGGACGGACGGCGGATGCTTTGACTGCACATTGAAGGGTTGGCTTGGCTAGTTCGCAGACCATCATCCTTTGCTGCCCGTTGCCCCTTTTAAGCTATTTTTGCTGCCTTTTCCTTGTTTTCTTTGAAAAGCGAACAGCGTAACGTTGAACGATAGGTCGCTGTTACAAACATACATACATACGTATCCTGTTGTGCGGGAATTTACTTCGTTGCATCTGTTTCCCCACACACTTATCTACATACAAGTACAAACGCTGTACTGTCCGATGTTGCAATGATTGTTGGCTTTGTTGTTGTTGGTATTGCCACTGCTGCTGTTGCATAGAACTGCTGCCGTTCGCTATTCCACTATACCTTTTTATTGTTGTTTTAATTCTGCCCTGTGGTCTGTAATTGCTTATTTAAGTGCGTTGAAGCTCGTCCTTTTTTCGGAGAGCAAAAAAAAAAAAAAAAAATAAAATAAAAAGGCAAAAACAAAAAATGATAAATTTGGTTGAAGCAAATCTATGATACCCTTCACAGGTGCATTTCTTATAACATAAAAGGGTATAAAAGATATTTATCTCGATTTTTATTGATTGAGTTTATATGATAGCTATATGCTATAGTGGTCCGATCTAAACAATATTTTCGGAGATGAAGGCATTGCTTTGAGAAATAATCCAGGCCAAGTTTCAGAAAGTTATCTTTTCACAAAAAAAAAATTGTTCATAGAAGAGCTTGAGTTTAATCGTTCAGTTTGTATGGCAGCTATATGCTATAGCCATCCGATCTATACGATTTCTTCTGAGGTTATAAGTATGGCTTTAAAATTAATCCATGCCGAGTATCGTGAAGATATCTTGTCAAATGTAAAAGTTTCCCTTACAAGGACTTGATTTTGAACGATCAGTTTGTATGGCAGCTATAACCTATAGTGGTCCGATATCCGTTGTTCCAACAACTGAACAGCTTCTTGAAAAGAAAAAGATGTGTGCAAAATTTTAGATCGATATCTTCGAAATTGAGGGACCTGTTCACCTATATACAGGCAAAGACATGGAAATGGTAAAATAGACTCAACTCAACCCGCTGATCATCTATAAATGTGTGTATATACATTCCTTATAGGGTCACCCATATTTTCTTCCAAGCATTCCAGACTTTGTAACTAGCTTATTACATACTATTAAGGGTATAACGAGCACAGAAAAAAAAGAAATAGAAGAAATTGATGGACATAAATGCGCAAAAAAAATTTGAGCTGATTGTAGTTAAAAGAGCCGACAGTTGAGCTACGAAGCTGCTAGCACAAAACAATGGAATTCCGTGTGTAATTATTCCACAGCGAATGGTTGGCAATGCAGGACACAGCGCAACGTGCCGACAGGAAAGGGTTAAAATAACCTGGACTTCAGCAACCCCATATGCTGATGCTGCTTTCCAAATATGTATGTATGTGTGTGTGTGAATATATTTGTTGTGTGCTGCTATCTGATGCTGGCCGTGACATCCCGGTATACGGGACAGATGTGCTTATTGACCGACGCACGGATGAACGCCATGTAAAATCAAACAAAAATTGAAAATCACAAACAAAATAAAATACAACAAAAACGGGCAGGGCAAACATGCTTAGAGGCTTATTAAAATAAAGGTAGCTATGCATATGTATGTATGTGTATGTGTATGTGTATGTGTATGTGTATGTGTATGTGCATTGTAGAGGTACTTATCGACCGCTGATTTGCATGGCTTCGATATTAAATAGCTTTATTACATCTCCCGCTGTAATAGGACCATAACTTCAACTATTTTTGCTTACATACATAAGTACATATGTATATACATATACATATATATATATATAAATGCTTCTTGAAGCGTGTTGTTCGTATTAGTACAACTGTCATGATAGATAAAATGCGCCTTTAATGAAGAGAGTGCATGTATCAGCTGACGATTGCAATGATTTTCATAGATAGACACTAAAGTGACATGTGACAGGTCAGCTGTTAAGAGAGAAATAATTGAATAATGACAAATGGCATTATTCCTAAACGATCATTATTCGGTTTGAGTTACAGCCTTTTCGAATTTGCTGCAGTGATTCCAAGACTCCAAGACGTGTGATAAATTCATTATCAAATTTTTTCAGCATGTTCTATATATGCATGCCGAAAACGACAAAAATTTTGATTCGGTTTTTTTTGTAATGCCGCCATTTGGTCAAATTTTGATTGTGTTTTTCGGAAGTCATTGTACGAACAATATAATTTAGTCAAGTTTTTTAAGCTTCATCCACAAAAAAGGTCGGTGTGACTGCAGCAGTGGAGGAGGAGGCTTTTTAGCGGCCTAAGAGATCACTTGTAAATCGAATAAGATTTAGTTTTTTCCTTTAAAAATAGACTGCATGTTCTTAAAATACTACAGTGGGCAAAAAGTACTAAGACTTCTTAATTAAAATTTTGCGCGAAAGCCCATTCGTCGACAGATTTTTTTCCTTTAATGGGCAAATGAATGTTTCCGAAAAGGAAGAAGTTGCACGGTGCCATATCAGGTGAATACGGGGAGTGGTTAATTGTTAAAATGTGATTTTTGGTCAAATAATCGGTCACAATCGAACCTTCGAATGTTGGATTCTGAGCAATTTTTGGTCGTCAGTCAATTTGTGCGGAACAAACCGTACACACCACCTTTCGTAAGGTTTCGATAAATCGATGTAGTTCGATTCCATTTCCATGAATTTCAATGATGATTTCGGCTGATTTTTGATGAATTCACGAAGAGTTTTGATGGAATTTCCGATGATCACGGATTTTGATTGGTCCACATGTTGATCGTCATTTATGTCCTCACGACCACTTTGAAAACGTTGAAACCACTCGTGCACTCTGCTACGGGATAGGCAATCATCGCCATAAACTTGTTTCATCAATTGAAAAATTTCGGTAAAAGTTTTATCAATTTTAAAACAAAATTTAATGTTGGCTCTTTGTTCGAAGCTCATTTTCACACCGATAACACAAACATACTGACACTTAAAGCACAATAACTTCACTTCCAATCGATGAAATGTCGTGAAATCACTGAACAATCGATAAAGATAGCAGATTCCAACGCACCAGTCGACATATAGATGACGCCACCAGGGGGCGCTAGATTCAAAAAGTCCTGTTTACTTTGGAACGCACCTTGTACATAAAGTGCATTCGGCGATTTTTACGTTGAGTGAAATTATTCAACAAAGAAGTTAAATTAAATTTTGTGTGCGGAATCGAATTTCTCTTGCCGAAACGTTCAGAATGTTGGAAAAGGTTTTCGGTGCTAATAGTTTGTCACGAGCAAGTGGTTTTGATTGGTACAAATTATTCAAAAAGGGTCGACAAAACACGTCCAGGACGGTCATCAATATCAACTGATGAGCAACACGTCGTCATAATAAAGAAATTGGTGCTTGAGATTTTATCGGTTAACAGTCAGAGATGTTACTGCCATCGTTGGAATATCTGAATAATCAGTAAAAACCATTTCGAAAGATCATTAGGCGCTATTGGTTCCGAAATCACTAATTTTTTTCGGAAAACACCATCGCGTTAATGTCTGTGAAACATTGCTTTCCAACTATGAGGATGTCATGAAACGTATTATTACTGCCGGTGAGTTTTGAATCTGTGCTTACGACTCGGACACAGATCATCAATCTGCCGAATGCGTCGTTTGCGCGAAGCTATTCGTAAAAAGAGGCCGAAATTATGGTCGACCCATACTCTTGGTTTATATACCACGATAATGCACCGTTACATACTGCATTGACTCTCCGTGAGTTTTTCGCCAAATTTTCAATCAATATCGTGCCACAACCACCGTATTTGCCTGATTTATCTCCGAGTGACTTCTTTCTGGTTATTCAATAAACTCAAACGATTGCTTCGGTGGAACTGGTTTTGAGTCAGTTAAAGGCATTAAACGTGAATCGCTACGCTCATTGATGGATTTTCCGGAAATTGACTTTAACAACTGTTAAGAGGAAAAAACATGGCACATAGATTTTGAAAAATAAATTAAAAATTTTATAATTATGAGCAAGTTCTTACTATTTTTGTTCATAGGAGTGGGAATAAATATACTTTTGAAATTATACACGATTCATACAGTAGTTTTTTTCTTAATTTCCCATAATCGCTTTTTTGAGCTTTCATATCATTTTAATTTCTAAAAACTACTTCTTCATTGATGTCTGCTTGGAACTATTTGCAGAATAATTTTTTGAAGGCAGCATCGTTAAGCTTTTGGTGCTGTTATCAACTAATGTTTCTGATAATATGTCTTTTAACTACATATACGAGTATGTATAAAGATAAGTTCACGGCAATTACAAACACACTGTTGGCTTTTTTGATCGTAAAAACTTTTAAGAAAATATTTTAAAGCAATTCATTAAAGAAGTTGGATGAAAATGCAATCAACGCCCACAATTCATGTATTTGAAAAACCACAATGCAGTCACGTTAAGTGTTGGTCCGCCTATTATAACCATTGCCCACTCCATCTTCATTGACAGTTTGTGTTGCACAAGTGTCAATCTCCATATTTTTTTTTAAATGGCGGAATTATGTGTCAGATTTTTTTTGGGAATTCCGAGATATATGCCATCCGATGTTGTTATTCATGGACTAGGTTAGGAGAATCGACTTTTCTTTCAAATACCAAAAATCGTACTCAATATTTATGAGATTTCCTAAAAATATATTGTGGCAAAAAGAACCCGTAAATTGTAAATAAAACACAACTCATTCATCAATATCGCCTTCAAAGAAGTTCCTACCAGATGAAATACACTTCTCCTAACTATTATCCAGTCCTCGAAACACTTTCCATAAGCACTTTTTGGAATGGCCCACAGCTCCTTCAGCGAATTTTGTTTCATTTCTTTCATCGACTGAAAACGTGCTCTACGAAGCGGAAATTACAGTTTGGCGAACAAGAAAAAATCACACAGAGCTAAATCTAGTGAATACGGTGGTTGATAGGTAGTTTTCTTTGCGTTTTTGGCTTTAAATTCAGTAACAATCGTGTCTCGATGCGATGGTGCATTATCATCATGTCAAATCCATGAATTGTACCGCCGCTTGTACGGATGTTCTCACGTACAATACGTGCAATTCATGATGCCCCAAACCTCGAATATCGAAAAAATTAGCATCATCTTGATTTTTAAGCGCCTTTGGCGTGGGGTTTTTTTGGTTCCGCTTCGTTTTTTTCAAACTCATAAATCCATGTTTTATCGGCATTTAAAATGCTCTCCATCTATGTGGGATCGGAATTCGCAAGATCAAATATGTAGAAGGAAACCTGTACTCTTTTTGAAAAAAAGCAGCATTGAAGGAGGACCGAGTTGAGCAAGAACGGGCTCGCGAGAGATGTCGAGCTCACTTGCCATCTCTCTAACAGTTGTCTGGCGATTTTAAAGCACCATTGGTTGAAGAGGTCGAAGGTCGTTCAGAACAAGGCATGTCTTCAACGAACGCTAGACCGTCTTTGAAGGCTTTGCACCACTCGTAGGGTTGTACTTTTAATAAAACTGAATCACCGTGAGCATTTTCCAACATTCACAACGATTCCGCATATGAAATTTGGTTAAAAATACGAAATTTGAGACAAATTCTTTCTTCGATATTAAAATTTTTCGTGTGAGGTAGGATTGTCATTACTGATTACCGTGATTTATTTGGTCCAATTGAAATTGTACAAAGAAATATTGTATAATAATTATCATTGCCGTATTTTCGAGACGCCATGTATGCAGTAAGTTAGTTACCTACTAGAACTGCAGCACTGATTTACCTTTAATCTTAAAAAATTTTCTTTAAACGACGGCTTTGGTGGAGGTGTTGAAAAGTTAGCGACGCTGCTAAAATACAAATCATAGTAATGAATTTTAATTAGCCGCTCTAAAAGGTGGCTTCATGCTCGGTATATCCAAGTACAAACATATATATTCTAGTTGTCGTGTATATGTATGCATGTGCTGAGGGGTCGCCTTCATAAATTCATCGCCGCTATGATTTAATGGCGCTGCATGCCTAACAACAATTAAGCTCCAAACTTAGTTGCGGAGCAATTGGTCACACGCTCAGGAGCGTAGGGGCAATAACTGTTGTTTGTGGCTTATGTCAATGTGTTAAATGAGAATTGTAAATCAAATGTGAATTTGCGCTTTATTAATTGTGCAATGAATTCATAAATTCAAGTTATTTCAAAAGGCGTAAGCAAGAAAAATAAATAAAAATCTTATAACTATAATGTATAAGTATATGCGGTATATATAAAAATGTTTATATATGTGTAACTGCATTTCGGCTGCATTGCCTTTGTCATTTTGTCTAGTGACAAGTTAATGTCTGACATGTCAAATGCTTAGCTGCAGCTGGCTTGAGGTTCAGTTGTTTATGGGGAAACCTGATATGGACTGACTGCTCACCTGCAAGCTTCCACCAAGCTATCGATAAGTATAAGTAGGTATATATAATAGTATGTGTGTACATTTGTATATATGTTTAAGTATGCACGTGTGCTTGTAGGTAGTTGGCTTAAAGAATTTTTCATTCTTATATTTATGAGCGTTTTTATGCTTGTAGGCGTGTTGTACGGTGTTGCGGCTCCAATTGCCTGGTTGCAGGCGTGACCACATTTATATCATCAACGCATGTGAAACTGTCAAATAATCTGTTATGCGAAATTAAAATTCATAAAATGCATTTACTACGATAGTGGGTAGATCAGAAGTTGAGTGTCAATATTTTTGGAATTTTTTTAGTTGTGAATTTTGAGTTTTGGTCAAGAAATCGTTTTGATAAAAAAATGTGGAAACTTTATTGGACAGACACATGAGCTGGAGTGAACAGAATTACAGTGAAATTCCCTCCCATTACGGACAGTCTTCATCACCGGACAGCTCCCATAACTGGACAAATTTCATGAATACAACATTTTCATTAATATTTTCTTACAAAACAAGATTCTATAACCGGACATGAGTACGTTCCAACACGGTCGGTGCTACTTTTTAATTGGAGTAGATACTGTTTGCGCGGTTATAGCCGAGTTTACAAGTGCGTTCCAGTCATTATTCCTTTTCACTGCTTGGCGCCAACTGGAGATTCTAAGTGCAGCCAGGTCCTTCTCCACCTGGTCTTTCCAACGGAGTGGAGGTGTTCCCCGGTTGGGACTGCGTCGAATACTCTCAGAGCTGGAGTGTTTTCATCCATTCAATGTTGTTGTATATCTCGTCCAGCTCATCGTTCTGCGGTATCGCCGTTGCCAATCCGCAAAGGAACATACATTTTCTGCAGAACCTTTCTTTCGAAAACTAGCAACGTCGTCTCATCAGATGTTGTCATTATCCATGCCTTTAAACCATAAATCAGGATGGGGATGTTGAGTGACATGTAGAATTAGGTCTTTGTTCTCAATTGCCTACTCAGTGCGCAGTAGCAAAGGAATACTATTATTATAGAAGGTCTGGTAAAAAGAAATCGATTACTTTTGCATTAATTAATGAGTTTATTTAACAGTTATTGTTAGAGTGATCCGATATACTCATGCCCGGTAACTCGAAAGTCGATTCTCTTAAAACGATTTTTTCAACAGAAGTTCACGGATAGGAACAGGCAGTAATCACTTGATGCCAGGTCCGACTTTAGGTTGAATACAGAACAAACCTGCCAACCAAGCCAAACTTACGGAGTTTTTGGTGAGTCACTATCGATGTGAGTGAACTGGAGTTGCCCTGGTAAGACATAATTTCTCACTTTTTAGCGCTTCTGAGCGATTATTGTCTACTGACGGTCCAAATATTGACAGTAAAGGTTCGAATTAATAGAACGTAGTAGAGCACATCATTTTACATTCCAATTCCACCAAACACACACTTAACTGGTTGTAAATACTGGCTTAGTTACCGGCTTAGTTTGCGCCGACTCTTCGTGATTCGACCATGACCGTTTTCTGTTTCTGACTCACTTTTCATGACCTATAATCTTCTGCTCTTTCGACATTTCTCTTCAGTAAGGTTTGCCTAGGGTTACCATATCTGTCTCAGTCAAAATCAGTCCCGTTACAATCCAGCGACGATTGATGAACTTCGTACGAATATGCTTGAAAACCGTCAAAAATTGGGTTCAGTGACTGGACTTTTGCAAGCGTGCCCGTGGTAGCCATGCAAAAGAAATCGAGTTCCATAAATAATGGCATCGAATGTACTTTCACGGGAATAAAGAGTTTCATTGATTGCCGATTTTGTTTTATTTGAAAAATTTTTGTAGCGCTCTTATTGAAAAACCCGTTAAAATAGACTCTATTTCCATTATTCGATATTTCGCCAAATACCCAATGTGAGCATATTATTTGAAACACCATCACTTATCATGAGACCCAGCATTCATTATTAGATAATATTCGATCGAATAAACCACGTCTAGTACGCAGTGAAGAAAATATACCAACCGTGGCTGAGAGTGTACACGAAGACCGTGGAGAGTCGATTCGATGCCGTTCGCAGCTACTCGGACTGACTGAAAAAGTTCAAAGAAGATCTGATATTTTCGAGCTAAATTTTGTTCAGCGATTACTGGCTTAATGGGTATGTAAACAAACAATATTGCGTTTTTGGAACGAAAACCAACCTGGAAAGATTCAAGAGTTGCCATTTTATTCAGAAAAAACAACGGTTTGGTATGGTTAGTGGGCCGGTGGAATCATCGGTCTCTATTTCTTCAAAATTGATGCAGGTGAGAACGTAACTGTCAATGGCGACTGTTATGGCCACTTGATAACCGACTATTTTATGTTTGAAGTTGAAGCTCGTGATATTGGTGACATTTGAATTCAACAAGACAACGCCATCTCCCACACATCGCATCAGTCAATGGATTTATTAAGAGAATACTTCGGTGGCCAGATAATTTCACGTTTTGGGCCGGTCAAGGGCCACCAAGATTGTGTGATATCACACCGTTAGACTTTTTCCTGTAAGGATATGATATAGTTTAAGTCCATGCGGAAAATCTCGGTTCGATTCAGACCTTGGAGCAAAACATTACGCGTGTCATTCGTCAGTTATCAGTGGAAATACTCGAACGAGTCATCGAAAACAGGATTCAAGGGATGGACCATCGGATACGCCAAATGCCAAGAATGTTCGGAATTTTCATTTAAATTTTGCGAACATATATTTTTACTAACAATTTATAAGATAGAGAATAATCCTGTTGAACCGTCTAATTTTCCCCTTAAAAACACTAAAAACCTGATTTTAAAACAAATATTAACTTTTGTACCACCTTTTAAAAATCCAAAACTTGTTGGCTAAAATAGTGGTTACCTACTAGCTGCGTGCCTTGTAAGTTTCGGTTCTTAATCAATGTCACCAATAAACTTATTTGCCACTACTTACAAAGTTATTTCGATGCTCCCAAGTGGCTGCTGGTGGAGTTGTAGGCACATATTTCCATATAAATAACGTATACATACATGTATGTGTTAGCGATCGTACATTTTATAGTCAAGTGAGAGATTTACGAGTGGGGAAGTACAATGAAGAGGAGTTAACTTCTGAATTTAATGACTTTAAACCGCATCAAAAGACACGCCTAACCTCAATGCATTTAAATGTAAATGAGTCTTAATAGGTTATAAATAATAAAAATTGGTTAGAAAAACTGGTGGCGAGTAAATTTTCATTCAAATACTTGTATATTTGTATGATCACGTTTTGCTTGGATAGCTAGCGGCTTTCAACTCCAAAAGTTGGAACTATTGCTAAGGAAGTATTGAAAACGTTACAGATGTGTTTTGAAGCGTTCTAGTTGGTAGCCCATTTTTATTCTTCTTCTTCTTTATTGGCGTAGACACCGCGTACGCAAGGATAGCCGTGTTTCCAACAGACGAGGCTGTTCTGATCTTTTCATTGGGTGTTTTTACGTGGCGGGTCCCAAACCCAGCGCGCAACCCTAGGGAGGGATGTTTCGCCTTCTCACTTTAGCACGCCTTCAAGCGGATATTTTTTGGCTACTCAGAGGATACTCGGTTTAAGACCGGAAGGCGTGAGCTGCTTGTGCCATATTTAAAAGAATCGTTTCTGGCCACTTCCAAGTGAATGGCGCTCAGAGAACTTTCCTCACTGTGCGTGAACTTCTACACATGGCTCCATCTTCCAATTTTGGCTTTAAAAACTCGCCGAAGACTGTACACCATCCCGACCTAAAAAATCATTATAATTACTATACTCATTTCTTCGGTTGTTGATTGCGATTTTATTTTTTTAATCTATCACTACAAGATGGCGTAACTTGATTAACTCCTAAACCTTAAACCAAAAAACCACATGTGAAACCCTGCTAATTAGCCAAATAAACAGGGAAACGGATTGACGGCAAGGTAATGGTTTGGTGGGAAACGCTACCCACAACTGTTTATCCCATTGAAGCGAGTTATTTGCCGAAAAGTGCCCGGAATTTGCGACCAGTCACCAGGCAATAATATTCCATCAAGACAATCCTGAGCTCATGTTACAGCGAGTGGGAAGTTTTGCCTTAACCTTATAGGCCAGATCTTCCTCCATCTGACTACAGAACGTCCTCACTGAAATACGGTTCACATTAGAACAGGGCATTAAATATTTTAAGCCGGCGCAGTTTTTTGGGATAGTCCATAGATTGCCTGAAAGATGTAGGGGTCTGATCTGGTTAGTCTTATTTCTAGGCCGTGAGCTAAATCACATCATCTAATGCCGATTTCTCAGCAAAAAAAAAAAATCATTCTCAGGCCGAGTTGGCATTAGATCAAGAACGCAATCTTATCTGAGATATTCGTAAAAACATAACTTTTCTTGCTTACCGATGCTTGGTGTAAAGCCAACCAGTGGAGAGGAAAATACTATAAAGTATTGAGTATACGGTGGACCTTTCCATATAGCTTGGGCTAGGACTTTCTAAGTGATTCATGCTCATATAGCATAGTTTTTGGTTTTAATTTTTCATTCTGGTTAGAACTCGGTTATTGTTCAGCACTTTGCATAAATTTGAACTATGAACCATGCCCTCTCTATTTGTACCGGTCTTGTGGTAGGTGAAGTTCGCTTTTCTTCTTTCGTTTTACAAAATGGAAAATGTACTGTTTCCAGCTTTCGTTTTCATTAAAACTCTGTTATTGTTGAGCATTGTCAAGGCAAATTTGAACTATGATTCCTCTTTATTTGTATCTGGAGATATTTGCTTTCATTGGACCAGTATTTTCTGTGAAGTTAAAATAATAAAATTCCTTTCTCCATCCTTACTTTCAATACCCAATCTCTGTGTAATGAAAACGATTGTGGTACGGTTGTTTCATACTCTCCTCTTACCACCGTCATCTTCATCTGCCGGCAGATGGTATTTTACAGTTTGCAAATCACTTGATTAGTGTTGACGTTTTCAAACAATGAGAGAAAATTAATAACTGTGCCTTTGGACTACACCTTCTGATGCTTCGCTGCCACAAAGCACTGTGCGAAAGTGCCATTTTGAGTTCACCTACAGAGAATGAACTGCAATGGCAATATTTCTAAGAAATCTCAAAAGAATTCCATACTTTTATGTTTCACTAATTTTTAGTGAATTCTTTTTTATATGCTTTCTTCTTTTGTCCAATTTACCAAAGCGGATTTTTCTTTTCGAACGAGAAGAAGCTTGGGCGAGAGGTCGGTATTCAATGCAAACTTCTTTGTTTCTGCATCTCCCCGAGCTTAGCTTGTCAACACAGGAAGAGCAAACGAAACGAAAAAACACCTTCTAATGAAAATTTGCGGCGGCCAAGAAGAGCCACAGAGTCGTAGAGAAGCCAAAGGAAGCAATATCATAAGGACGCAATGATTTCGGTTTGGCAAAGTGAAAAAATGTTGAGGAAAAAAAAGCGAGAATGCAACTTAAGCGAATGCTAAAGAGGAAAGGCAACCATCTGCACGAATTGTAATTGAAAAGATTTCCCTCTGAGAAATGGCGCGAATCTCCGGGTTTTTTTATGATGCTCAAAGCGGCAGCAGCTATTGGTAGCCATAATGCTACGATTACTCAGCTTTAACTAGAAAAAAATAATCAGCTCGTAGTGGGTGGTTCTTCGAGTCTTAAGATGGCACATTGCATGGCTGCTGCATGGAGACGCTGAAAATTAATAAGGAAACCCTTGGGATATGTGCTGCGCTGCATGCACTACGTGCAAAGAAAGTCTTGCAAGCGCACAGAAAATGCAACGCTAGATTTCCTTTGGCGCGTTGGCAACGCAGTGTGCGTCCGAAATGAAGACCTGTGACATCAAAGTCGCATTCATAATTAGATTATAGTTAGGAGATGCCAGTAAGTGTCCTCGGAGAGTCTCAATTTGCTTTTGCATAGGGAATTTCTGATCAGCGCTTAAAAAATTGGCAGCTGCGTTTATGAGCAATGTTTCAAGGTTTAGCCGACCCTACGCTTATTAAGCGCGAATTTCGCTATTTATCACCTCCTACTTGAAGTTGGCTGTGGTCGCTGCGGCTGCTAGCTGTGCGCAAATAAATAACCGCAATAATTGCGAAATAAGTAAGTATTATGGAAATTTCACGTAAATTGAGGAAATGCAATTTTCTAGATTTCGTTTTTGCCCCTCCCTCTTCTCCCTCTCTTTCGCGCTTCTTACGGCCAGATGGTCGGTCGTGTTAATTTAGCATTTGGCGTTCGCCAGTGGAAGGTGAGTGGAGCGCTAGTAGCTTGTAGGCATATTTATGTGACGGTTTGCCGGTGCACAAAAAAGAAGGAGTCATTGGTTGACTTGCTGCTGGTGGTCGCATTGCATTCGCTAAAGAGGCAACAAAAATACCAAACCGCAATTATGACGGTCCGTTGGGGCGTTTGCTATTTTTATTTTTTATTTGAACTTCCGGTTCGTTGGCTGTTCTATGACGCATTTAATTTCACTGCCTACTAAAATTTGTGTGTGGATGGGCTATGCCGTGAGGGCTTTGCTGGATAAAAATAATTATTCGACTCGGCAGAATTCGTGATTGAAATTAAAGCTTTTTGATGATTTATTTATTTTTCTCTCTTATTGTACAGTGATGCTTTAAAAATGAGATTAAAGGTTTATAAGCGCTAATCGTCGCCTAAAGTTTAAGATTTTTTGCGGTTTGACCGATAAGTGATTGAAAGCTACTTTGGATTATGCTACAGTAATCTCTCACGCAATCCAGTTAATCTCTTTAAACTGCTTCAATACTCAGTTGACCAATCATTCATAGTCCGTAAGTGCTCTCTGCTAAAGAAGATATTGAATGTCCTTTCATGAAGGTACGACAGTCTCATCATTAGGCTAATAGTTTCTCAGAACACAAGAGACCTTAAATAGCCACATATAATATAGTCAATAAAAAACGAAAACAAGGAATACTGATATTTGACATTTAAGGTAGTAAAACTCGGTTAATGATAACTCTGAACTTCCAAGACAACTGTACTTACCGAAAAATATTGAAGATCTCACCGATTTTACGGAATAAAATACGGAAGAATCGCAGTGTCGGTAGGTGATTTAATTTTGTTTTTGGTAAGGGAATGCCGCAGTGAAATCGGAGAGAGATAAGATACTGTAAACCTTAACTATTTTTTCTTCGATGGCGACCGTCAAAAATTAATTTACCGATTTTCGGCGTGATCGCATGTTATAAGCCCAGATCGCATCGAAGACCGCAACTACAGAGGGTTACGTGATACAAATTTACGATTTCAAATTGACAGACCGCCGATTGAAGACACGGAGTTGGCTAAGAAAGTTGGCATTTCGAAAGACTGCATGCGTCATAACCTGTTGAAATACTGGATGTCTCTGGCGTATCCTAAATACGAAGGAACAATTCAAAGAATTTTCGGGACTTACAAGTTGGTGTATTCTACATCTAATAGTTGACCCCTTTTGGCGAAGAGGAAAGTGCTTTTCCACCATGACCACTCATCGGCTAATAGTTCCACTATAGCTATGGTCAAATTAGTCGAATTATGCTATGTACTGTTGCTACATCCACCGATCGCATTCACCAGATTTGGTCAGTGCGATTTATAAAGAAAACGTGTTTTTTCAGACGAAATGTGAAATGGCTGGAGTAACGCTGGGTCAAATTCAGTATTTTCGACCACTTTTGCCATAGTTGGGGCCTAATGTCAGCAATAATAGGCCGAATATTCTCTTTCAGGGCGTCAATCGTTTTGGGTTTTCCTGGCTTTCTTTTGTCCAGCAGTGTTAAAACACGTGATCTTAGAGGTCACGCTTCAGTACATCAATATCCTCTAATTCAGACACGAAAAAGTTATTAAGCATGGCTCTTTAGCGTTTCCCATTGACTGTAACAACATGATCGTCTTCATTATCATTACTACAAATGCGGCAATTTTGCGTATTAACGTACCCTTTTAACGAAAAGTGAGCTTCATCGCTTGTGAAAATTGGGATCGGTGGCCATCTCGTTTTGAGCCCATTCAGCGAATGTGCGACGGGCTCAATGGGTGTTCGACTTTCATTCCTGCACGAGATGGGTTTTGCTAGCCAAAAACCAATATAGATATTTCCGCAAAGTCTTCCTTACGTGAATGGGCACAACACTGATTGTAGCGCGCGATTGCGTATGGACTCATCCTGGTCTTCTTCCGCTTACGCGTTTACAGCCGAAAAAAACAAACCAGTCTTGGTAAGTGAAGAAAGCTCTTTGGGCGGCATTCACTTGGGAATGGCCAAAAACGAATCTTTTGTTGTCATATGGCTCAAGCAGCTCACGACTTTCGGTCTTAGACCCATTATCCTCGATTCTTCGATTGATTTTTTTTATATTTTCTAACTTTAACCACTAAAGAATATGTCTACAACAGGATTCTTCAAAACTAAAATTATTTGCGGTTATACAAATCGATATTTTGCTAATGCGGCATTCAAACTGGTTTGGCCGGATCTGGAAATTTAAACGCGTTTTGCCCGAAACTGTTTTTCAAAGAGATACTCAAGTTTTCTCAGGTTCTCTGGACTGATTTACTTGAAATCTTTATGGATTCGACTCTATAGACTAGTCATTTTTAAAAATTAAAATTTTTATTATTTTCAAAAAATTTAAAACTGTCAAGAAAGTGACACTTTTATAAGTAGCTGACCCTGCTCTAGACTAGAATTTCTCTTCAAAATTATTATGTTTTTATTGTAATAATGAAAATGACAAATCACATAGTCAAATGCTGATGAAAAAATACCGCAACCACCGTATAAAATTGGAACTAGTATATTTATTCATTATAAAGTTCTAATTTTACCAGTCGGCCAATTTATCTTTATGAGAAATGAAAAAGTGATTAATCTTTTTAGAAGCCACATTTTATTGCCACATTTCATGAACTAAGTAAGTAATGAAAATTAATCACTTTTTTAAAAACTCATTTTTCAGCCAAACTATATCTTTTTTTATTCATGGTTTCAAAAATAGCTCACCCCTCTGCCGAAAAAAATGTACTGCAGCGCGTGTTTTTGCAAACATGACGAACTATTGACACACTCCCTGACTGCCTGACTATTTGCTCTTTTTTATCACAAAGTTAACAAGTCAATTAAATACGCACAACTCAGGGTTATAGGCTGAAGCGCGGTCCGTGATAAGTAACCTCAAAATTGGCAGACGCCTGTACCAAAAACTGAACTGACAAATTCAAGTGTTGAGCAAAATTTACAAGTGCTGCTGGCAGAAAAAATGACTTAAGCCTATTAACATTTTTTGCCTTGATTATTTAACAATTGTGTTTTTTCGAACTCTCCTGCAATGATGAGCGCTGTCTATTCAATGTGTTGCATGCTGTCAAAGCTTGTTTGAATTCCGACTTTTCACCGTGCGACTGCAACTCACCCCTCGACGCAATTTGTTAACCCTCATTTTTTCAGCAGTCGGCTCGAAAAAAAATTAAATCCGAGCCGAGCAATGTATTACGATCCCTTCCGTGTGTTTTTTGGTATTGTTGGATCTCCCCTCCCAATTGGAATCTGTTGTGATCGATCAATTGCGGTCGATCACTTTCTCTTTTTCCATTGATTGATGATGGAAAACTATTTAATGTATTCATTGGTAGCTTTGTGATTGGTTTAATGGGGCGTTAAGCGTTCACACAATAAGAATTGTTTTGTTGCTTGTTTGTTGTTCAATTTGTTTTTGTTACATTGCAGCCTCTACAGTGTAGGGTATAATGTTTGCCAATTAAGTATTTATTGATGACTGTGGCTTTTGTTCTTCTTTTATTAAGGTATCGATTATGTGCTCTAATTGTTGCTAACAATGCCAATTTTATTGATTCTATTTCTTGCTAACGATTTGGGAACAAACTGTAGAAATATGTAGATGCTAAGGTCTTTCAAGTATCTTACAGAGATCGTAAATAAAGACCTTTTGGCCTTTTTTTTAAGTAGGAAGAGGCATCAAAATCTGAAGTGGGGAATTCAATCCACTAAACCTAGCCTACTCGCAACTCCAGAGGTCCTACGAAACCACCTGATTAAGTATTACTTCGTGGGAGTGATATCACATTTAGGTCTCGTCTAATCTGTTCTATATATATGTCTCAGTTTTCTCATGATTCAGGCTGCCGCTTCGCTGACACCTTTCCAGTTCTCAGTGGACTGACACATGAGTGTCGTCAAATTTTCCACCGTAAAACTACCAGCGAGTGTAGTTTTAAGTTTTTCCCTGTTACTTGAAAAGCGAAGGCAAAAAAAGAGTACACGCTCAGAGTCTTCAAAGCACTCTGAACACGTCGGAAAATTCGGACTAATGTAGTGATGGAATCTATACAGGTAGCTTCTAAAGCACCCATGTACACTTAGTATTTGGGTTAGGCCAGGTTGTCTGTCAATCCACGAATGGTTGTCCTATATTAGTCTGTGGGTTCAACGTCCTTTGAGTGAGGTTTGCCACCGTTCAGATGGCTTTGATAATATTCGTCACCCTGGATGTCAATGTGCATCATATCGGCTATTACTTCAGCAGCGTCACTTGATATTGTTAGGAAAGCACTGATAACCCTTTGCGCCAACAGCCTGTGCACTGTGCTTTAAAAGAGAGATCTTTGGGGATTTGAAAGAATATTCATCGAAAAATTCAGAGATGACCATGGTATTAGCAAAGTTTAAACTAAGGTCCTTCTAAAATGTGATATTTTGCTATATGGGAACATTAATCCTTACCTTAACAGGATAAATTAAGTTTCCCACTATGTTTGTAACATCCACAGCGAAACGTTGGAGATCCTATCAAGTATATATAGTATGTATAAAATTAACTGCGTGACATCTGTTTTACTTGAGCTCATTTGGGTTCGTCTTCAATTTTTGTGCCAAAATGCTCACTTTCGACCTAAAACAGCCTCGCGTTGACATTGCTCAGGAGATGTTGGACTCAGTCCGCAATGACTCATATCTGCTCCAGAGGGTACTGGCAACGAATAATAGGTTTATGGTTATGACCGGGAAACTAAAGCTCAATTTTCGCAATGGAAACTAAGTTAGGTCGAATGTGATAGTTTTGCTAACATTTATTTTCTATTACCGATACGTCTTGCATCATGAGTTCTTGCCAAAGTCGTATGGTCAATAGAGAATATTACCTGCAAGTTATGCACAATTTGCTCGAGGCAATCCGCCAGAAACGCCCAGATTTGTGAAAGAACCAAAAAAGACTTTTGAACCATGATAACCCCTGCTCTCGTATCGTTGCTGGTGCGCGAATATTTGACGAAAAACAACACATTAATGGAGCCACAGCCACCGTCTTCTCCAGACCTGGTCCTTTGCGATTTTTTTTGTTTTCAAAACTGATGAGGTCCATGAAAGGACGACGCTAAGCTACGATTGAGGAGATAAAAACTGCTTTGAAGGAAGAGCTAAACAAAATCACAAAAAAACACTTCTTTAAGCGCTTTGAAGATTGGAAAAAACGCTGGCAGAAGTACAATATATTTAGGTCTGATTACTTTGAAGGGGACAATATAGTTATTCATGAATAAGTAAATCTTTTCTCAAGAAATACAAAATTCGAGATACGTTTTTGAACAAACCACGAATTATATAGGTTTCCTGACTGTGGGTAACGAGTGCTGGAAACAGTTGTAGAGTTCAAAAACCCGTTTTGGTTTTCGGAACATAAAATTTAGCAAGTTACGTGTTGTTGGTTTGACAAAATGGCCGCAAGGTTCTCAAGACGATCGGATTTATGCAATAACATCATCTACATATATAATACAAAACGTATATACCGTAACTCCTACTATTATCTACCTACTTACTTATCCACTAAAAAATATTCGCGAAACTTTTTATGTTTTTACAATACAACAATATAATGTCAGTCTCAAAAATCCGGCCATTTTTTATTGTAAGCATTACGATAGGCATATCGCGGCAACAACAAAAGTCAATTTTTTTACATAACTGTTTTTTTATCTGCTGTTATATTATGCTGTCAAGAACTATAACAATTCAAGATTTATGCACACTCGCCTCAATGCAGCGGATAGTCTGTCCTAAAAGGCGACGCAAATCGGATTTTTTTGCCATCCGTCAGTGTTTCAGGGTCTACATAACATATTTGCCGTTAAAACGCACATCTGTATTTTCATTAAAATTTATAGAGCGTAATACTTTTTTGTCGACACCTTTTTTTTCTTTGCAGCAGATACACGCTGTTACTTTTTACGAGTGCACACACTCCGGAAACATTGCTACATATTGTTCGCATCCTTCGGTTCGGCTTCGGTTGTATGGAGTTTTTTCTTCATTGGTTAGACAATAGTGAAATATGCCAGCATGGGACCAACAAATGAAAATTGAAAATAGAAAAAAATTCGGTGTGGCAAAAAACTTTTGAAAAATTTCATTAAAATTAACCCGGAAATTATGAGCGTGTCAAATAAAAGCAAAAAGAGAGCGCGTCAATGCAAAAAAAAAATGAAATCTGAATTAAAATAACAACCTAACAAGCCGTCAGCACATCGCGACACTACTGACATTAACTCGTTTATTTTTTTTCTGACGCTCTGCACTAGAAATACTTGCTTTTTTAACAATTAAATTATTTTTTGCCCAAAAAGTGTTGTTTTTTTGGCTTTTTGTTGTTGACGTTGTTGCTTGACGACGGTGGCTCTCGCTTGGGTACTAATCCAGGGAGTCACTGCCACCACCAACTAACATTACAATCATCCTCATCATCATCATCGTAAGCATCAGCATTAGGATCAACACCGCTGAGGGGTGGCTACCGTTTTTATATGCCCATTAACGCAGCCCACCCCTCGTGCCTCCATACACGTGAACTTATATATTTGTATATAAATGTATGAGTTCTTCTTAAAAAAAAAAAAACAGCAATAGTCACAAAATGCGTTTAAAGCTGTGAAAATGTTATTTTTTTGTACGCATAATAATATTTTTTTTATTTTTTTCGGTATAAAATTACGTTTTTTGCTTAGAAATTTTGAAAGTACACGATTTGAATGTTAGATAAAGTCAAATGGATTTATGTTACAATTTTAATTTCTGTTTACGCCAGAATATATAACGCACAGATGTATGTATTATAGTTTATAAATAAGTATATGCATGTATATAAAAAATTCAAGGATCAGCGTTGTAGAGATGTCAAGATTTTAACAAGCAGTGCATCGAATGAGATTAGAATATATAAAAAGTTGATTGAAAGTTGTCAGCCGTAGACGTGAAGCTTTCACTAAACTTGGGTGCAGACTTTCTGATTACTGTAGGGTGTTTCATAAAAAAATGGCGTTAAAATGACAGCGATTCCCTGTCAGTTGGAGTCATCAAACTGATTTGGAATCCATGTTACGGCCATTAAGCAGTTATAGCCACTTCTGAATTTTAAAAAATTGATTCTTGTATATATCGAATGTACATATCGTCAACTAAAATGCAAAATAACTTAACATCATTTTTCATAAGTTTACAGGCGATAGAAAAACGATGTAATAGAAACCACTTATATTGAAACAAAATTTGAGTTTTGGTTATAAATTGGTTATGTCTGATGGCGGAAAGTGAAAATTTTGTGTTGTGTTATACAAGGTCTGTCGCAAAAGAAACAGGACTGTTAAAAAAAACCACAAAAAATTAATATTTTTCAAAAGTTATATTTTTTATTCAGAGTAGTTTCCTTGTGCTTCGATACAGCGTTTAGCCCGGTCAATTAGCATTTCAAATGAGTGTTTAAGGTAATTTTTCGGAATGCTCTTGAGAATATCGGTCGTCACCTTTTGGATAGTTGAAATGTCCTGAAACCAGTGTCCTTTCATGGGCAAATGAAGTTTTCCAAATAGATAAAAATCACAGGGTGCCAAATCAGGTGAGTATGGTGAGTGATTAATGGTTAATATGGAGCATTTTGTCAAAAATTCGTTATGCGTTATCGTGCAACAGGCGGCAGGACCCTGCCTTACGGTATTGTGGTCGAGCACGACGAATGCGTGAGAAAAGACGCTTCAGAACACCAAGGTAAAACACAGTATTAATCGTTTGGCCAGGTGGGACGAACTCTCGGTGTACAATACCCTCGGAATCGTAAAAACAAATCAGCATTGTCTTTATTTTTGACTTCTGAAGACGACCGACTCCTGATCGTCACAGAGGTCCTCATGACCTTCTTGGAATCGCTTAAACCACTAATGCACATTATTACGGGATAGGCACTGATCACCATAAACTTTTGTCATCATTTGAAATGTTTCAGTAAACGTTTTCCCAAGTTTAAAACAAAATTTAATATTTGCTCTTTGCATTTTACGACCGATGACCAAAAGCTGCTGTCACTTTTTGATCGATAACATCGATTGTAGTTATCCAATTGTCTTAAAATTTTTACGAAATGTCAACAAGAGATCAACTTTTTATTTCATATACCCACCGATAGGTGGTGCCACCAGAAACAGTTATATTTAAAAAGTTCTGTTTCTTTTGCGACAGACCTTGCATATTCGAAAAAAACGTATGAACGCATTTTATAAGATTTATCTTAATTAATGTAATCAGCTCCCAAACCTTTAAAAGCGTTTTACTCGAAAGAGTGAGTTGGTGAGGAAAATTTCTATAAAATAGGTGGGCCGATCTACCATTTTGTTTGACTTTGATTGTGTTTAGTCAATTGAAAAGTCCCTGGCCTACCACAGTAAAACACAATTTTTGTTAAAATTCGTTTCTTTTTATATCACATAGGTCCCTTCAAGTGTAATACACTGATTATAGTGACCCTCCAACCCTTCGATACAATTTTTGTAGAACGATTTGTGCTTTGCTTCAAGAAAGGAATCAGTTTCGGCGATTACCTCTTCTTTCGACGAAAAATTCTTTTCGGCGAACATTTCTTTGAGTTCTGTGTTCATGAAATAGTCGGTGGGAGCCAGATCGGGAGAATATGCTGGATGCGGAAGCCATTCGAAGCCAAATTCATGGATTTTTGCCATCGTTTTTACGGACTTGTGACACGGTGCATTGACTTGGTGGAACAACACTTTCTTTTCCCTCAAATAGGGCCGTTTTTCGGTGATTTCGACTTTCAAACGCTCCAATAACGCATGTAATAGTCGCTGTTGATGGTTCTTCCCTTTTCAAGAAAGTCAATAAAAATTATTCCATGCGCGCCTTAAAATACAGACGATATAACCTTGCCAGCCGATTGTTGCCTTTTTCCACGCTTTGCAGCGGGTTCATCGTTGGCAGACTGCATGCGGATGACTGTCGTTTGAACTTCGGAGTGAAATCTTGGATCCATATTTCAGCGACTGCCACGATATGTGTATTAATCTTCAAACACTACTTCGAATCATCGACTCGTCATTCGTTTTGGTCAAAAGTGAGCTCGCGCGGCACCTACTTTGCCCAGAGCTTTCTCATACCCAAATATTTTTGAATGATATGATGTACACGTTCAGTTGATATCTTTAGAGTGCCTGCTATCTTGAACAACTTAACTTTATGGTCGTCCTTTAAAAGCGAGAATGAGATTGTGCTCCCTTGAACTCTCGCTCATTCAGGTTTGACTGTATACTCGTATCTATATACGCTGTATGAAGCTTCTTCAATTGGGTAGACCTTAGGAATCGCTGACTTGTATTGGGACTTCGGAGGAAAACCGATTTAACTAGTTCCTTTCATGGGCCTCTTCAGTTTAGGGAACAAGAAAAAGTCAGAGGGGGCCAGATCTGGGGAATACGGTGGCTGCGGCATCATTAGTGTGTTGTTTTTGGCCAAAAAGTCGCACACAAGCAACGATGTTACGTTATCGCGTTATCGTGGTGCAAAAGCCAATTTTTGTTCTTCCACAAATCCGGGCGTTTCTGGCGGATTGCTTCGCGCAAATTGCGCATAAGTTGCCAATCGATATGTTTAGGTCCTCAGCAACTTCTCTAACGATGATTCGACGATTGGCCAATACCATTTTCTCCACTTCATTAATTTCTTCGTCTGTTGTTGAAGTGCTCGGGCGTCCGGCACGCTCTTCGTCGTTCACATCTTCTCGGCCTTCTGAGAACATTTTGTACCACCGATAAACGTTGCTTCGGTCCAAGGTAGCTTCTCCGTATGCCACAGTCAACATTCGGAATGCATCCGCGCAATTAATTAATTAATTTCGTTTTTCACACAAAATTTGATACAGGTTCTTTGATCCATTTTTTTGAATAGGTAAAAATCGAAGACGATCCAAAACATGTGCAAGCAAAGCAGCTGTCAACAATTAAATGAACACTCAAAATGGCCGAGTTTGTCGGCATAAGTGAGAGACATGAGTACCAACATAACGCCACAAAAAATTCGAAATTCGAATATACATAACCCGCGAAAATTCAAAATTCGCGATACTTTTTGAACACACCTCGTATATACATAGACTAGTGAAACTTTTAAGACAATATAAGAACTTCTGGGATTGTGAAAGTTTTCCGGGTAAAATTAAATTTTAATGAAACTAATTTTCAATTGACTGTTTTGAAACAATCATTTTGAATCATTTGAAAGATCATTTGGTTTAGATAATATTGTGTTCCTAATCAGTATGGCTACTCTACAGATATTATTATTTGTTCATATCACCTCTTCGTACTCATTTGCTTTGCTAGACTTGAGCGTAAACGAAAGCATTTCTGTCGGCTACTTATGCATTTATTCAATCAGCCCTTGGAAGTAGTTTTGAAACTGATGAATATACTTAAGTACAAGTAGTTTTAATAAAAAGAAATCCATTATTTTGGATGAAATTGAATATTTATTTAGCAGAGTTAGAATGATTCGACTTAGGTCAAATATGCACCCGCGTTTTGGTGATACTTTGAAGGAGATTTCATAATGACACTCTCACCGAAACTCTCCTTCTTATTAGCAAGAAACTGGCACAGTCGATTTGCACAAATTTTTTAAACAAATTTTTCATGAAAAAAAAAACATTAGTCATAGACAGGGTCAGATGGTCATCCTCCGTAATAATCTCCAAATAACAAGCTCTCGGAGCTGCTGTCAGGTCATTATTGAAGTGTATTTATTAGATTTACTATATTTCTGTCATAAAAAGTTTCTCTCTAAATTTTATTGAATTTTAAAAAGTCATATTTATAGTTTTTAAATATATTTAAATCGATTGCTTTTCACATTCACGAAGTACTGACATTGTAAGTCATTATACCTTGCCATCTAGAAAATCAAAATAAATTTGCCATACCTCAGTGCCTGCGAAGTCTGTTTGTGTCTCATCTCATCGCGCTGGTTCAAATATTTACTCATAATTAAAATGCACTTTGTCCACACTTCTAAAAGCAAAACAGCGAATAAGCTCGCAACAATTCCCAACAAGATGCTCATTGAGACAACCTCAAACCTTATACGGTGGCATGTCGCTGGGGGCGTTGATTGCAGTGTACACCGAGGAAAATTTTAAGCTAAGTGAGATATTTCAAAGGTAGGATATTTGATTCCGATGATTTAACAAGCAAAAGCTAACCGAATGATCAACATTTCATTAGACCTGAATTTTTTTCACACACTTACAGTAGACGATTGGCAAATTATGGAGTGGGACGGGGCCCATTCATATATCCAAAGTTAGCAAAAACTCTCCTTATGAGTGTAACTATATAAGAGAAGGAATTAAGTTCTTTGATAGTTTTAAAACTTATTTGCAGTAAGATTTAATCTCCATGAATGGTGTATCAAAGGCCTGAGAGGAATAATTGAATAGATTCTTTCAGTCTCTGAATGTAAGGTCTTCAAGGTGGTAGGTGCGAAATTTTTTTATTGTTTCGAATTTCGGCAGTTGGTATACCTTCAAATTGAGGTTACTTCTTCGCTGGGCTTAGCACCAAGTTCGAGCTAGATGGTAAGGCCAGTAGACGAGCGGTCAAGATTTCAAAAATCTATCCGATTGGAGTAGAGTCTACTCAAAAGCCTCTAAAGCAATAAAAAGGAAGCTATTAATTTTTCCAAGTGCAGTTTAATTAATCTTATACATATTTATAAGGTAATACTAAGTTAGGTGGCCTTCACATTATACAGTGTTAATATTATGGGGCGTGCACCGTGTTCCCATCAACGCCAAGGATGACCGTAAAGGAGAAATCGGGACAGTTCGCTGGATAAAAATAATTACATTGGCGATTGCATTAGCTGTTTGGTGTGGAGCTTTAGCGTAAATTAAACAAACTAATGCCGACAAGAAAAATGGAAATCAAGAGGAAGAAGCGAACGCAGCGGCTATGAAGCCTAGGTGGCTACAGCAGACAGAGGATAGTTGCCGACGAACCAAATGGAATGACATTCTTTGGCTGATTGTCAAGGAAATATGCCTAACAAGCCGACGCATGGCCTCTGGAGATCGGCTGGTGGTTATGGTTATGTGTATGTAATGGGAAGTCAGTGCCGTCAAATATGCTCTCGTAAAAGACAGTTAGCGCGTCGTGACCAGCACACTGTCAGCGCATTTGTTGATTTGTCCGTCCAACTGAAACATAATTAAAATTGCGTTGAATAAAATTGCATGAAATGAATTATACATTTAACGAACTCAAATGTATATACTTGCAAGTACATATAATGGGTGGTGCATTTGGTGTACTTCGCTTTAAGTCGCAGGGCAGCATTCTTTGTCAACCGAAAATTTGACAGAAAGTGAGTACTGGAAATGTAATTGAATGAGATGAAACGGAATAAGTAGGTTGTGGAACTGGCACAACCTGAGCGATATTATACAAAATACCTAATTTTTGATTCTTGTTAGAGCGTCACAAAGCATCCATAAAGTAATTTGGAGGAATGCTACTGAGTCGATAGTCTTTGGCGTGCTAAAAAGACGGTTCCATTCCGGTTACGTAGACCCGACTGTCGTGTGAACGGCAGCCAAACCAAAAGATCTCTTATTAATCTTATTAAAGTTATCCCTTTCGATATCATTTCTTAATTGAAGCCTTGGAATAACTCGAAGCTAATTTTCATGCTGGCGGCAACACATTCTAGGGATTGGAAAGTCCATTTTGCTGTTCAAAATATCATTCGATCATCGGTCAGAGACATTAAACATTATTTTCTTAAAGTGAAATATTTTAGACAAGGACTTGGACAAACTTGAAGTGGTTTTGGGGCGTTGATTAGAGTTTTAGAGCCATCTTGATATCTTCTTCTTACTTCTTGGCGTAGACACCGCTTATGCGGTTATAGCCGAGTTTATAACAGCGCGCCAGTCGCTCAAGTGCAGCCAAGTCTTTCTCCACCCGATCACTCCAACGGAGTGGAGGTCTTCCTCAGCTTCCTCCGGTGTGTATTGCGTCGAATACTCTCTGAGCTGGACTGCTTTTATCCAGTCGGACGACATGACCTAGCCAGCATTGCCGCTGTCTTTTAATTCACTGATTCGAATGCGATATCTGACAATAGAAAATCAAAGACGTGGACTTGGACAAAGCTCATCTCGGTTCCATTTTATACGCAAGGGTTTCATATCTTAACGGATATTATGTGTTGCAAGTTCGATATTGGTCATTTAGGCGCTGCGTTTAGATAATGTGAGATCTTCTGTTAAGCAGAGCCGAGGATGATCGATGGTATGATTCACTGCCGAGGCGAATATCGTTCAAATCATTCATAAGATACTGCTACTGAAGCATCGGGAAACTGCTTAGCGGGTCAAGCTTCTGAGAAAAAAAGAGTCGAAGAACTTATGTAATTGGAATCGTTTTTCGTAAATAAGAGGAAATCTGAGCTTTCCGGTGATAAATTCATTTTATTTGCATTAATTTTCAATAAAAAGTCGCCATTTATGCCACCCTGTACTCCAACGACCAACAAGAAATAGCCGAGTTTAGGCTGTCCTTGCCACTGTGACAGGCGTATTTGACAAAGAAGACCTGGGGAATTGGCGACAAAGTGGGAGAACTAGCGGTAAATACCAGCGGGACATCTTCAATGGGAAATAAAAATTTAATGCAACGTTGCTAACACGACAGCAGCCGACATAAGCTGGGCAATAGGCGGCGTGGGCCGGGCAAAGCAGACGTAGGCTTACACAGGAAACAGGCGAGGGAGCGTGAGGTCAAGGATATCTTCTTTCTTCCACGTGTATTTGCAGTTTGAAAAAGTCTCTTTTAGTGAGAGAATATAAATTCTTTTGCACCGGTATCTTCGCATGTGAGCCGACGCACTTTACCACCGTATAATGACTTGCGACACGTTGCATTATAAATGCAACCGATACCAACAGCGCTTACATATGTATATATGTATGTATGTGTGATGAATATGGAAAAAATGTATTGCATTGCAAATAGGCGGGCATTAATGTTTCATATGCAATAAATATGCGAAATACACACATGCATGAGTCGATGAGCATAAATATGTATGCTTGTATTCATTATTGGAAGGAGCGCACCTACGTTCTAGTGGGAGACTCATTTCATATGCACACACACACACACATACATACATACATAAATACTTAAGCTTTGTTAGAGAGGTGGCAACATTTCAAGGAGCGTGCCACACCAACAAAGCGACCAATACACAAGTGTATTTGCATTGATATGCCTAGATATGCTTATAGGCATATACCGCATAACATATAGATACAAGTGAATGGGCTCGTACGCGCGTGTTTTGTTCATTGGGTGTGTTCAAGTGGCACATTATTGCTGCTGCCGCTGCTGCTGCTGCTACACTTGCCTATCTATCATAAGATGTGCCACAATGCCGTACATTGCCGCTTGTTACCTCATTGCATTCGCTTTCGACGCATAAAGCAACACATCGTTGCTACTTGCAGCGCGAGCTCAGACTCAAACTCTTCGTCGGATTCCTTCACACCGGCCCCGCGACCTTTCATTCAAAGTGTGCGCATTGTGCCTATGCATTTGTGCAGCGACTTGAAAAAAAGAGAATTGCAGAAAAATGTGAATGGTTTATAATGAACCTCGCTCTCTGTAGAATCTATTTATGCGCATACATATATATGAAATAATATAGTATTAGTATTCTATGTAGTAACCCAATGAACAATAACGGATATACGGTCTTGAAAGGGTATACGTTTGACTTAGAAGTGCTTGAATCATAATCGCGGTCCAGTGTTGGGAGAAAGCTTGTGTATATATTTTTTAGAGTCGGTTGATTTATACGGAGCCTAAGAAAGGAAGCATCTCGTTTGCGAAAATATTCTATGGATCATTCTGAACAAATTTGCCGAGGGGACTAAGTGCTTAAAACCGGTTTCGTGCCAGCGATAGAAGCCATTTCATCCAGAAAAACCAACGGTTTGGTGTACTTTGTAGGCCGGTGGAATCATCGGCCCGTATTTCTTCAAAACAGATGCCGATGAAAAAGTAACCGTCAATGGCGACCGTTATCGCGCCATGCTAACCGACTATTTGATGCCTGAAATTGAAGCTCGTGATCTCGGCGACATTTGGTTTCAACAAGACGACGCCACGTTCACACATCGCATCAATCAATGGACTTATTGAGAGAACACTTCAGTGAGTAGATAGTTTCACGTTTTTGGTCGGTCGGTTGGCCATCAAGAATGTGTGACCGTTAGACTTTTTCTTGTGGGGATATGTCAAATCTAAAGTCCATGCGGACAATCCCGCTTCATTTCAGGCTTTGGAGCAAAATATCTCGCATGTCATTAGACAGTTACCAGTCGAAATACTCAAACGAGTCATCGAAAATTGGACTCAACGAACGGACCATCTGAGTCGTAGCCGCGACCAACATTTGAAAGAGAGATTTGAAGTTTCTGTATTTTTTCTTTAAAAAAAGTAGGAAACCTTGAAATGGATCACCCATAATCCATATAATATTCTTTGCAATGACGGTGAAAATAAAGAAAATTGGACAATAATCGCATTCGAAAAATATTTTTTCAATTAAAAACTCGAAAAGAAATGAAAAAAGTCATCCGTCTTTTATGAATAATTGGCTGTATGGGAGATATATGTTATGGTACCAAAAGACCTGAATTTCTTGCAAAAACGACGTCGTGAGGACCGTACATTCATCAAACCCATCAGTACTGGTGACGAGACGTGGTTTTATGAATATTACGTCGAAACTGTCCAACAATTCATCGAATGGCGCTCCAAAAAGTAACCGAAAGTGAAAAAACCCCAAATTCGCTGAAGCCCTGAAGGCCAACCTAGCAGAGGATTATAGCAAGAGTATGGAAAAATTGCAGTAAGCCATGGAAATGTCGCAATAATCCAGGTCTGAGAATATTCGACGCAGTACTCGGTGGGAAAGAAGAGGAAGCGGAAGAGGAAGACGTCCACTCCGTTGGAAAGACCAGGTGAAGAAGGACCTGGCTACACTTGGAATCTCCATTTGAAGAAGAAGAAAAATGGCATTATTTGCTTTGGAACCTATTTTGAAGGCGATAATAAAGGTTTTGTTTAATAAAATACGCGAAAATGTTGTTCTTTTTTTGTCAGTCCTGCTCAAATTTGATCGATTATTCAACTAATAGCTTCTTGAGTTAAGATTGGGTAATGGGGAGCTAAAGTCTGCACTAAAGAGCTAATAGCTACTTGTGGCTTCATAGTACTTACACATATAAGGAAGTCGCTGAAGTTATTGAAAAGTTATTAAAGGCTTTTCGAGATAAAAGAAGGCCAGTTCTTCCTACGCTTTACTTTAGACTAGTCTAAAAAAAACTGCTTCTAAAAAAAATGTTTGCCGTATCAACTAGGGGTAAAGAAAAGTCTTAAAATTCTACTTAAAGACATCATCTATTTGGAGCGAAATGTTTTGTCTCATCTAGTTGGACAGACTTCTAATGTTTCTCGATCAGAACTTGTAGCGATAGTAAAAATGGTAGAAAAGCTGTGAAACTAGTGACTTTAGAAGAAATTTTTTTCTTGGAGATTCCTTGTGGCATATGATAGGAATCTTAATACCAAATTTTTATTGAATTACAATTAGATCATAGTAACGTCTACAAAGCCATAAATATCTACAGAACATATTAAAATAATGACTTAATTCAGTTTGTAATAAAATCTCAAAGAAATTACTCAAATGGAAACATTATGCTCTACGCTTTTCAAAACGAATTATTTTTGAGATTATTGAGAAAATAGATGGAAAATGGTCTAATGCTGTTCGCAAGATTTCGCTTCTAATATTTCGCATGAACGAAGTTTCGTTTTGGTGTTTCAAGACCCGATCGGGTTAGAAAAAGAAAAACTATGAGACCAAATCTACAGAATGTACCGTTACTTGTTTCTGAATTTTTTTCAAAGTAAAACCGTTAAACAACTGAACACAGTGCATCGGAAAAGCTCACACAAATAAGAAAATGGCGTATTCTGAGGCATTTTTGGTTTTTTTTACCGGTAACCTTCCATTTTGGCTTGATGGGAAGCGCGCCGTTGCTTACACACCCATGTAGCTTCATTTGTGCGGCGCATTGTCAAGTGCATGCGGCATACTTGGCGCATTTTTATGCATTCCAGCTAGCCAGCGATTTCTTTAAGCTGCCACCTGCACCCACTCGCTCGCGAGCCGGCTTTAACTACCGTTAGGCACATTGGCATTGGATTTACATAGTTATTTCCCCACAACTAATGTGTGTGTGTGTGTGTGGGTGAGCGGCACAAAGAAGCGTTCGCAGTTCTAATATAAGGTATAGAAAAGCGCTTGCATTCACCTTATCTATTGGGACGAGTGTGGGCAAGTTGCAACAAAGCAACGACTTTGTGAAGCGCTGACTTTGCGGCGTTAAAATTGCATAGGCGCTTTAGCTTTAGCTTTTAATGGGATGTCTGCTGAAGCACTCAGTCACTATAATTACTTTTTGCAACATTATTACTTCAGTCAATGATGATCTATTTAACCGTTGCCAAAGGCCGGTGGGTGGGCGGTTGTTTGCGCGTATTCGTTGGTTGGTCCGTCGGTTGGTTGGTTGGTGGTTCGATGGCTTTGCTTTGCTGATGTGGAAAATATGTTGAACGCATTGATGCCATTAAATTATGGTGACTCAATGAATTTCAAATTTACATGTGTTCTTTATACATACGATTCATTACGTTTTTGTTAAGCTCGCACGTATACTGTACTTAGTGAATACTCGTATGGGTCTATGGAAATGTGAAGTTATTAAAAGTTTATGAGAATGAGTGTCTTAGGAAATAATTTATGATGTGAATACTCACGTATGTAAGACTTTATGTAAATCTTTAATATGACAGCTATATGTCTTAGTGATCCGACAAATTAGAAGCTTGGTTGGAAGAAAAACTTAATACATACCGCTGCAGCTGGTACTCCATATGTTAAATAAGTATAATATTTAATAATGAACATAATAGGTTAGGTTAGTTTAGTCTGGTAGACCGATGAGCCACGCATAGACCAGTTGTGGTCTTTTGTGATACCAGATGGAGGTCACTTACTAAGTCTGTGAGAATTAGTTATCCTTTAGGTTGTTTGCGCTTGACGCGAATTTCAATAGACTCTGTGGTCTCACTATTGCTACCTCTTCCATTGTGTTATACCGTGGGGATGGCAGGCCTTACAGCGTAGTCCTTCCAATGCGCAACAAGTGCACAAGAGATGCTCCATTGTTTCCTTGGTGCCTTGCTCTAGACATTTCCTGCAGCCTTTTCAATCTGTCAGCCCCATTCTAGCATTAGACAGCGATCAGTTAGTATTCCGATCATGTACCTACAGTCTATTCTATCGAGTGCCTATAGGAATTTTGTGTAATTCCGGTCTAGCGTTTTGCTCATAACTTTTGCAGTCTTGCACTCAGGTAGCTCGTTCCATCGGGTTTTGATTTTCTTTTTAGATCGTCGTATAGACAGTGCCTATGTTGATACCGTTTTGGGGATGTTAGCCGTACATCATTCTTGGAAATCTCATCCACTATTTCATTGTCTTCGATGCCTGCTTCTGGTAACACTTTCCACTGCTGCCCTGCTTTCCAAGACACTTATGGCCGATATGCGATACGAGGTTACTGCCTTGATTGCTGCTTGGCTGTCTACGTAGATGTTGATCCTGGAATTTCCCGCAGGTGCATTAGAGGCCAGCTCCGGGGCTTTCGCAATAACAAAGACCTCAGCTTGAAATATACTGCGGTGGTTCGGCAAATTGAAACGCCTAAGTGCAGACAGTATATCCCCGCACCAACTTCATCCTTCATTTTCGAGGCATCCGTATAGATGTTTGGAGTCTTGCGTGCAGCCAACATCCCTTTACGTCAAACATCTTTTTCTATGTTTGTTTTGAACCTTCTTCCCCAGTTGAAAAGTGGGATCATGTAGTTGGTGTTTGCCAAACCGCTATTACTCACCGAGCTATGCCTTTAGGTTCTATACGTAAATCTTCTGTAGCCAAGAGTTCTATAGGAGGCAGGCTTAGTACCAGTTCCAGAGGCGCCGTTGAAATTGTTCTTAAAGCTCGCTTTATGCATAGCGCTGCGAGGCCTATGAACCCTTTCTATTGGTTTCCGGTAGGTGGATTTCTGTTTAGTACCGTTGCATGAGAGATTGAGAGAGCCCCCAGGTTGTATATATATACATATTTTATACATAATAATAATAATAAATATAATAATTTTATCCTGTTCAGGGTATACAATAAAAAATCAGTTAAAGGATGTTTTGGACATACCACTGGCACTTATTGATTTAGATCTTTCCAAGATGTTCACCTCCCATATAACACAAAATTATTTTTGTATTTGATCACAAAAACGTCTTATAGTAAGACCTAATGGTTCCGGTATAAGACTATAAATGTTCAACCTTTGCATAACCAGATCAAATCTGATAGCTTGTGTTGGTTATGACATGCCTATTCGAAGACTATGCTTAAAATTAAGCAATATATTCTCACACCTATGGTTTAGACTAGTGAAGATTCTCTGCTGGATAAGTTGAAATTTCGACCAAGGTAGTTCAGTAATGATATTCCAAAGAAATATGATCCATAACAGATCTCTTATAACGAAAATTTTGCCATTTATTTCTGATGTTCACGTTCTTCCAATCAGGCAGGAACATAAATGATTTTTGGTGGAAATCTACAAGGTCTATATGTCGACTGATGTGTTAGAATCTGCTATCTTTTTCGATTGGAAGTGAAGTTATTGCGTTTTAAGTGTCAGTATGTTTGTGTTATCAGTGCGAAAATGAGCTTCGAACAAAGAGCCAACATTAGATTTTGTTTTAAAATTGGTAAAACTTTTATCGAAACGTTTCAATTGATTAAACAAGCTTATGGCGATGATTGCCTATTCCGTAGCAGAATCCACGAGTGGTTTCCACGGTTTCAAAGTGGCCGTGAGGACATAAATGACGATAAACATGTAGGCCAATCAAAATCAGTGATCACCGGAAATTCCATCGAAACTGTGCGTGAATTCATCAAAAATCAGCCGCAATCACCATTGAAATTCATGGAAATGGAATTGAACATCTCCAAAACATCGATTTATCGCATTTTGTCCGAACATTTGGGCTTATGAAAGGTGTGTGCACGGTTTGTTCCGCACAAATTGATTGACGACCAAAAATTGCTCAGAATCCAACATTCGAAGGACATCACTATAGAGGTCAAAAAGTACAAAAACTTCCTTTACAATATTGTGACTGGTGATGAAACGTGGTGTTTCCAATATGATCCCGAAAAGAAACGCCAGAGTGCTGAATGGAAGGCACCGGACGAGCCGAAACCCAAAAAATCGCGCATGGAGAAGTCAAAAGTGAAGACAATGCTGATTTGTTTTTATGATTCCAAGGGTATTGTCCACAAAGAATTTGTTCCACCCGGCCAAAACGTTAATGCGGTATTCTACCTTGGAATTTTGAAGCGTTTGGTGTGCCGTATTCGACATGTTCGGCCCGAATATCGCGAAGATGAAAGTTGGCGTTTGTTGCACGATAATGCGTCGTCACATCGATCGAGGCTTGTGACCGATTATTTGACCAAAAGTCACATTTTAATCATTAATTACTCCCCGTATTCACCTGATATGGCACCGTGCGACTTCTTCCTTTTCGAAAAAATGCATTTGCCCATGAAAGGAAAGCGTTATGCAGACGGAGAGGCCATTCAAAAGGCTTGCACCGGCATACTGGTGGCCATACCGGCATACTGGTGGCCATACCGGCCAATGAGCTAAAACACTCGTTCGACATGCTTCGGACCGTGCAAAAAGCTGGATTGAAGCAGAAGGAGACTATTTTGAATAAAATAAATTGATTTTGCCGAAAAAACCATTTGTTCTGTTTTTGTATTGTAATACAATTCTTAATTCTTGCCTTCAAAATAGACTCGTGAGCCTATACAAACATACCAATGTTTAATTAAATAATTCCATATTCTTAGTATAAGCCTCGGTTGGCATACATTTCAGTGTCTTGAGCGAATTTTGGTTTTTCGGTTTGATGCATTTTTGGAGCGCCCCTCGCTGGATAGTTGGGCAGTTTGGTAATGATCCGTTTGTGGATTGTAGGATTCTCAGCTATGTTGTCTCTCTTGTAATCTCTACTCGACTTCGTTTATGTTAAAGATTCAGGTCTTTGGTACGAGTCTGACACTGATACGTGCCATATTAACCAAAATATCTTGAGGCCTCTGCCATCTCTCTGATGCCAACAAAACGATTTTCAAGCAATGTTTACTTTTCGATGTAATCGTCTGTTTTATTCGCGGCGTAGACTCCTCCAAAACATTTTTGCTATATTTTCAAGGATTTTGGAGGCATGGGTCCATTGAAAAGAAAGAAATTCAGGCAAACTCGTTCTTAAAATTTTTTCATTGTAAAAATCGCCAGACAAACTTTGCATCGTATATTAAACATACATACACTAATTGATATACATATGTATGGAGATAAAAATTCACATGAAAATAAAGTAAGGCTTTACCTAACTGGGAGTAGTAGTCCGGGTTAATTTTGATCATACGTTATAGCAAGGGCGGATCCTGAAAAAGCTTTTGGTAGAAATTGACACCGTCCCGCCTTCCCCCTTCTGAATCTGCCACTGTCTTATACTCTTAAAGAATATTCCCAAAAACTCTAAACCTTTGAATTTATTTCAATTTCACCAGTTTTCGCCACAAATTCTGATTTATGGCATCATAAAAATTAAAAAAAAAAATTTGATTAAAATTTCACTTTCTCTGCTATTTAATTCACTTATTTTCTGCTTTCCTTGTAGCGCTTTGTACAACAATCTTTAAAGAATTAGCATTTTAAATACCATACACGTTTTGTTGTTGCCATTCAACGCGCTTTTAATTGGTTAAGTGTAACCGGTTACAACTAATTTCCAATGCAGGAACTTATTAAATCCTGCTGTTCAATTAAAAAACACAGAAGTAGCAACACTATACAAGTATATTGTGAAAAAACCCTTTAAGGCAACAATAAACAATTAAGGCCTTGAGTTTTCAAAGCAGGAATAAAAGAAAAGCGACGCTTTCAGCGGAACCTGTTCGCCTTACGGGCAGCTATGCAACCAGCCGGCGGTACATTCATACAGCTAACCCAAATAAATATTTTAATTTGCATAAAAACGAATCTTTGTGCGCCCGAACTAATTGAAAAGGTTGCTTTCGTTGAATGCCAGTGATGCTTAGAGATTTTCACTCCAACGGCACTTTACCTTCAGGAAGCTGAAGTGTGACACATTGTAGAGCAAGGATATTGTTTGAGCACAACAACATTTGTTGTTGGCTGTTTGTAGTTTTAATCAGCGCTGGCATCGTGGGAAAGAGATTTTTAATATTTTTTTATTTTCAATAACGCCGAGCACTTTTCCGAACTTCTTGAAAATCTCTGAATAATTAAATATTAGAAAAAAATATATGTCATTTCATTGAAGTGGCCGTGCCAAGGACAAACGTAAATCAGGAAGAAATCATCAACAGACATTTGTGTTACTTACAATGAGTGCGTGTATTTTCTTGTTGTTGTTGTTTGGCACATAATGCCAGCTGAAGGGTGATTGTTCACACACAATTCCCTCTCAACTATTTGCTAGGCCAACAATGTCGATCGTCTTACTATCCTGTAAGAGGAGCAAGCCGAAATATCAACTATTTGGACGCATCCTAGACAAACACACACACACACATATATATATACATATATGACAGTATGTAAAGCACGGTGACATAATTTGCATATGATGCTGCGATCGTCTTTTCACGTCCGCAACTAAGCGAGGGGAGTAAAAGTGGTAGAGCACACATTACTTTTGCAACAACAACAATTAGTTCACATTTGCTAGCATCTGGCAGCGCAGTGATTGCAGCGTTTAACCCTTCCATTCGCCTATTTTGCATATTAAGTAGCATTTGGTGTTTTTCAACTCATTTCGTTGGCAAATGTAGAATTGAAATTGAAAAAAAAAAACGAAAAAATACCTGAAATTTTAATAGAAAAAATAATAACGCTATTATTTCGGGGTTTATCTGGATTTTAAATTAGTTGTATTGTTGTGCATGTGCGTGTGTGTGTTGGGATGTGAGTGCAGGCCGGAGACAGGAAGCGGGACAGCTTCACATTCCCATGTGGCGAAAAGCACTTGTGGAAAAAAATTTCATTAAATTTATAGTATATGGATACAGAATGTACATATGCACATACATACATTCAGACGTATTTACAAAATGGATAAAAACAACTGGAAACCGGTTTGTACGCATCTGGTTGGATTTTGATGGAATGTGACAGTTGAACTCTTTCCTAACGGACATTTTAAATGCAATGAAAAATATTGGAAATTATATATTTACAAAAAAGGATCGGCACACAATACCTCTTCCGTCGATACCAAGCGAGGTTTCAGACAAGGCGACTACATATCGTGCGACTTCTTCTATCCCCACGTCACTGTTGACAGTCAAAACTTCGAAGTCGTAGATAATTGCGCCTATCTTAGAACCACCAATAACACCAACAACAACGTCAGTTTCGAAATTTGACGCTGAATAACTCTTGCCAACAGGTCCTACTTTGGACTGAGTAGGCAATAAGGAAGTAAAGTCCTCTCTCGATGAACAAAGACTAAAATCTACAAGTCACTCATCATCCTCATTCTGCTATATGGTGCAGAGGCATGAACGATGACAACAACTGATTAGTCGACATTACGAGTTTTCGAGAGAAAGTTTCTGTGGATGATTTATGGTCCTTCACGCATTGGCGACGGCGAATATCGCAATCGATCAGCGAATTAAGAGACAGCGGCTAGAAAGAGGTCACAGAACCTTTGGGAGTCACTCAAACAGCCATTTTAAAACATTTCAAAGTAAGAAAATCGGTGCCGTTTTTCATTGGATTGCGAGTAATGATGCAAAATGAGTCTATTATGGCAACCCTAAACCTAAATAGCCATATATGAAACCGAACCACCAACCAGCCAAATCAATGGTAAAACCGAATATCCATGACGACAAGTTAATGATCTGTATTTGGTGGAATCAGGAGGGCGTGTTCTATTATGACCGTATAAAACCGGATGAAATCATTAATAAGAAATACTACCAAGAACAACATGTTAAATAGAATCAGGCTATTGCTGAAAATGCTTGGAATTCGCGACTAGATCACCCTCGGTTTTATGTTGTAAGACCTGTTCTATTTGGAAAGCAGAACAAGGTAACAAAAATTGGTTTGATTCATTTTGGCTCCAAACTGGGGGCCATTTTTTGGTGATTTCGTCCTCTTAACGGTCCAAAAATGCTGTACAATAGCCGCTGTTGATGATCCTTCCTTTTTCAAGGGAGTCTCATAAAACAGACGTCTTGCCAACCGACTGTTTCGTTTTTCGACGCTTTGGAGCGAGTTCATCGTGTGCACTCCACTCGGTTGACTGTTGATTGGGCTTCGGAGTGAAATTATGGAGCCATGTTTCATCCATTGCCACACATCAACGCAAAAACTCGGGTTTATTACGTTTTAAGATCTCTAAACACTGCTTCGAATCATCAACTTGTCATTGTTCTTGGGCAAAAGTGAGCTCGCACGGAAAAGTGGGTGCACAGAGTTTTTTCACAACCAAATATCCTGCTTTTATTGTCCTCGGTGCTCATTGCGCTTCGTTCAAGCTTAGCAAACCAGTTTTTAACGGTTGATTTCCTTGGTGCGGAGCCCAAATAATGTTGAGCAATCCAAACGTCGCGGAGGATAAAGCCAATCACGGAAATTTCGGGGGCGTCGATTTCATTCCGTTAATGTAAATGTTAAACATGGATGTCATACGAGTTAACGCAAAAAAACCTCATGAACTGAATTTCCGTTTGCGAATCACTGTTGAATCACAACAAAATCGATAAATTTTCGAAGCGGGTGGTGATGAAAAGTGCGGTGTGGTAGAAATGCAGTGAATCGGTGCAAACGATGCTCAAGCCAGGGTTTACGGTCGGTAAGGTTTTACCATGTGTTTGATGTGAGTGGCAGCGAATCTACTATGAGGTACTCACTTACGGCCAAACTCTCAATTTGCACCTGTAATATTAAAATTTGGACCTTTTGAAGAGAGCAACTGCACAAAAGCGGCAAAATTTAGCCAATAGGAGTGGAATTCGGTTTCATAAGAATAATGCTAGGCCAAAGGCATTGATAGCGACATGTCGGAAGCTCCGAGCGCTAGGTAGAGTGGTTCTTATGTATCAAGCCTATAATGTAGTCCTACCATCAAGTGATAACTACAGGTTCCATGACTTTGAAGAATGATTTTGCTGGTGAAAAATTCGCTTCAAGAGAAGGGACGAGAGTTTCTGTGAGATGGCTTCGAAATGTTGGAAAAGGTTTACGGTATTTCAGTTTTATTAAAAACAGTAGTCAAAATCACAAGCCTACGAGTGATACAAGGGCTTCAAAGACGGTCGAGAGATCTTTGAAGACTTGCCTCGTTCTGGATAACCTTCGACCTCTTCAACTGATGAAAATATTAAACAAGTGACGGATGTGGTGCTTGTAAATCGTCAGGCAAGTGTTAGAGAGATGGCAAGAGAGCTAGACATTTCTCGCGAATCTACCGTTCAAATGATTTTGGTGGATATTTTGGGTATGAAAAGTGTTCTTACTCGACTCGTCCCGATAAATCTGAATTTTCTTCAAAAAGTGTGCCGTAAACCGGTCCCTTTGAACATGCTTTGTCGGCCGACTACCGATCCCACATTAATGGAGAGCATTATAACCTGCGATAAGTCATTGGTTTATGAGTTTGACATGCAAACAAGGCAACAATCATCGGAATGGAGGGAAAAAAATATCCAACCCCCAAAAAAATCACGCCAAAGCCGCTCAAAAATCGAGGTGATGCTAATTGGTTTTTTCGATATTCGTGGTTACGTGCGTCATGAATTTGTTCTGGAGGGACAGACGGTAAATGAGAGGTTCTATTTGGCCATATTAAGGCGTTTGCGTGAGAACATATTCGAAAGTGGCCGGAATTGTAGATGATAATGCACCAACGCATCGAGCCACGATTGTGACCGAATCTAAAGTCAAAAACGCAATGAATGCCATCGATCAACCACTGTATTCACCAGATTTGGCTCCGTGTGATTTTTTCTTGTTCCCCAAACTGAAATTGAGTCTCCGTGGAACCCGTTTTCAGTCGATTAAAGAGATAAAACAAAATTCGCTGAAGGATCTGAAGATCATGTCAAAAGGTGCTTATGAAAAGTGTTTCGAGGATTGAAAAAAGTCGTTGGCATAAGTCTATTATATCTGGTGGAGATTATTTTGACGGCAACAAAATATATTGGTGAATAATTGAATATTTTGGGTTTCATTTCCAATTTCCGGATGCTTTTTTGCACAAAGTATATCAAACCATAGATAAGATTTTTGCTAATTACTTGACCCTGACACTATCTATCTGTACTTTATTTTAAAACTATAAAGCTACAGTTTGACACCACTTCTGGAACAAACGAACATAAAAACTTTATTTTTTATATTTTAGGTTACGAAGTTCTCTTAATTCAATTTATTTAAAAACCAAAATACACTTATATTGAAAAACCATTTGATTTTTAATTTTCCTCCTGCAGCAGCACTTAATTTTCTCGCTCCAACCAGCTTATTATTTTATTTTATGTTTTCTGTTAAAGTTTGAAAATCTGTTTGGAAAGTTTTATTATTCGAACTTAGTGTAATTAGTGCTTACACTTGTCGGCCTTAAACGAGCACCTACAACTACATATGCATCATACTAGACACACACATACATACATATGTACATACAAGCGCAATTGTTTACGCATTAATCAGCTTGCTTGCTTTTAAAGCCTGTTTGACCGAAGGCATTTCATGGCGCTATCGCAAAAGTTGCTTCATTAAAAGAAGCCTATTGAAATTTTCTGCAGCAAAAGTGGCCATCGAGCACACAAGTAGGCATACTGTACACTTGTATGCGCATTTCAGACACTCATGCATACCTCCCTAAAGGTGTGTTGGTGTGTGTGTGTGTGGATGTTTGAAAGTGGAAAACAATAGTGAGATGGAACATTGAATAAATACAAATGAAATAATAAAAAGCCGTTAATTAAAAGTTTTTAAAATAAATCAAACAAATAAAAATATATTTATTCAATGATGATGGGTGTGCATATATGTACATACTATACATACATATTATATATATGTACCATGCACTTCACAGGTGCATTCCGAACAGGACGAAAGTGTATAAAAATATCGTGATTTTGATCGATCTGAACAATAAGTTCAGAGATAATTTATGCCAAATTGCGTAAAGATATCTATTTTTTCATATAAGAACATTTTTCATCATTCAGTTTGCATGGCAGCAATATTGGTGAGTAGACCAATATCGTCGATTTCGACAAATTAGTAGCTTCTTGGAGAGACGATTCTGATCGATATCTCAAAAATGGGAGTATAGTTCGCATATATACACATTGTAGACAGATGGACATGGCTAAACCTGTTATGTATATATAAATTTTCTAGCTTCCTGTTGATCAGTTCATTCTCTGATGTGGAAAGAAGTCCCTCTTCTTCTTCTTCTTTACTGGCGTAGAGACCGCTTACGCGGTTATAGCCAGGTTAACAACAGCATGCCAGTCGTCTCTTCTTACCGCTATTTGGCGCCAATTGGAAATTCCAAGCGAAGCCAGATCCTTCTCCACCTGGTCTTTCTAACAGAGTGGAGGTCTCCCTCTCCCTCTGCTTCCATCGGGTACCGGGTCGAAAACCTTCAAAGTTGGAGTGGTCTCCTCCATCCGGACAATATGACCTATCTAGCACAGCCGCTGTCTTGATTCGCTGAACTATGTTAATGTCTCCATATATCTCGTACAGCTCATCATTCCATCGACTGCGTTATTCGCCGTTGCCAATGCGCAAAGGATTATAAAACTTCCGCAAAACTTTTCTCTCGAACATGATGAGGAACTTGTAGAGTGTGGTCTTTGTTCTTCGGGCTTTACATTTCAATTGCCTACTTCGTCCAAAGTAGCAACTGTTTGCAAGGGTCCATCAGCTTTTAGAGTTTATCCTTCGCTAAAAATCGTAAACTGGGTCGGATGCTTAATGACTTCAAGGCATTAGCCTCCGCTACTTGATTAATTAGAGAGCTGACGAAGCTATCGGGGCGATTCCTATTTGACATCTCACGTCATCCAAAAATGTTTGTTTCTTATGTTTGGACTCCGCATGATCTGATTCTTTCATTGTTATCTCCGACGACGGAACCTCGGAAACTATTATTCGTAATTCCACAACAAGTCAACTGAAAAATCACCGGCCTACCATAGTAAAACACAATTTTTCAGCAAAACTTTTTTTTTATATTGAACATAGTTCCTTTTAAGTGTGATACAATGTTTATAGCGACCCTCCAAATTTTCGATACAATTTTTGTAGTATGATTGGTCCTATGTTTCAAAATAATCCTCAGTTTTGGCGATCACCTGTTCACTCGAACCGAAAATTTCTTTTCACCGAGCATTCTTTTCAGATCTGTGAACAGGAAATAGTCGCTGAGGGCCAGATCTGGAGAATGCGGCAGCAATTCACTGACTTCGTTTTCATTGACTTCTGACACGACTTCTTTTGTTTATCAACTGCGTCGGTTTTGCGGCGATTTCGTCCTTCAAACAGTCCAATAATGCTATGTAATAGTTGCTGTTGACGGTCCTTCCTTTTTCAAGGTAGTCGATAAAAATTATTACAGGCGCATACCAAAATACAGACCTTGATAGTCGACTGTTGCATTTTTCCACGATTTGAAACGTGTTCATTTTGTGCATTCCTTATGGATGACTGTTGATTGGACTTCGGAGTGAAATGGTGAAGCCATGTTACATCCAATGTCATATATCGATGCAAAAACTCGGGTTTATTACGCTTGAATATATCCACACTGCTCGAATGACCACAACTCCTCGTTGTTTTTGATCAAAGCTGAGCCCGCTCGGCACCCACTTTGCACAGAGCTTTCGTATGTATATCCAACTATTCGTGAATGATATGATGCACACATTCAGTTAATACCTTTAGTGTCTGCTATCTCGAACAACTTCACCTTGCAGCCATTCAAAATTAGTTTGTGGACTTTTTTGAACTCTTCCTCGGTAACAACTTCTTTTGCGCGTCCAAAGTCTTCGGTGCTCATTTCATCACGTCTAAGTGTGGCATACTCATACTTCGTAGTTCATTTTGCTGTCGTAGTATCCGGAAACTCGTCATCAAGCCAAGTTTTATCTTCAAAACGGAATCTTCTATCAATGCGCAAAATTCTTTTTTATTAGATTTTTTTCACAATAACAAAAGCCGTCAGATTTATACGCCCGCCATTCGATGGTTGGGACTAAATATCATATGTATCTAATTCTAGTAACGCCATTTATGTGTCAGGTTGGGGAACCAATTGGCCTGTTACATTTTCCGAGAATGTTTGACTACGTTCTTCCATCATTCCTGCATTCTTGGATGCTAGTGTCGTAGAGGTCCTCTCAGCACTTACGCTTGAAATATACTGGGCAATTTGGCAATGGGAAAGAGTGAAATGTTTCCAGTTGCACTTCGGTTATTTCGGGTTCTGTATCTATTCTTATTGCTCGCATTCTATGTTCTTGCCGGAAAATATCAGCTCTTCATTAATTATTAAAGCTTAACACAAGGAGAACGGCGTATAGCATTTTTTAATCAAATTATTATATAGGTGATGATCCGGATCTCATATCTTAATCTCAAATTTTTTGAACTCCAGAATAGTAATATATTGTACATCAACGCTAAATTTCTTTCCAGCGAGCAGGAAAACTGTCGTTGAAAACCATATCCCTAGATTATGATGGATGTGGAGTCATTTTGAAGCACTTTTATCATAGTTTTCATTAATTTGAGTTCCACCCACCTTGTCTAGAGCTTTCGATATGCCAAAATGTTAATTTATAGTACCTATTTTTATTGTATTTTCCAGGGTAGTTGACGAAAGTTCTAAGTTTAACCCAGCAGATGACAGTAAGTATCCTTAATTTAGAGTCACTGTGAGTTAACAGACCTTTATATATACTATTATTATATTACTTCGGCGCATTCGTTTCGACACTTCTCGGTTAGCTAAACTTTAGTTCTGCTTTCTTGTAAATTTAATTCAATAATTAATCCAATATAAAAGAGGAAACGAATGCCTTATTAAAATGATATAATTTGCAGATACTTTACTTACTTAATTATGTCAGTCTCTTGCATTTATACCAGTTGCTTGTTCGTTTCGCCATTTTCAAAGGTTTTCTCAAAACAGTGATTGCATGTATCAACTAAAATCTATCATATATAATACTATCTGCTTTTCGCATAAATTCTCAGTTCCAACAACTGCAGTAGTACCGTTATACGCATTTTAAAGAAACTCTGCTGCCACATCTATAATACGAGTACATTACATAAATAAATACGGTGGCTGCTTGTGCGATTGTTGGCAAGTGTCCACTTGAAAATCATACCGAAACAAGCAACATCGTTAACGGTAATTTCCATCAAACATTTTGTTACTTATTTATCTTAATTAAAATAAATTTACATTTTTCTAATTTTTTAGCGTATTTGAAAAGTGGTTGAGAGGTTTACAGCCAACAAATGCGCTGGCAATTGCTTTAAGATGAACTTGTATGTGTGTGTATGTATATATGTGTGTGTGTTTATGGTATATATAATCTCCCTGAACCACCCGGCAACAAGCAACGCACAAGCTTGTACGCCATTATGCACGCTTACTGTTAGCTGCGCTGTTGCTGGCGAGTCTTAAACACGCCTAAGCGAAAGGACATCTTCGGGCGAAAGCCGGTGCGCTGGTGTGGGGACGCCACTACGTAGCGGACATTGCCATTTAGTCCATGACAGGGCACGGCTGTTCCAACGCCAATGCTATTTCCAGCATGGAGACTTCGTTAGCGCCAGCGGCGCAACAATAAGAAGATGTGAGGGGGACAGAAAAAGCAGGCAAAGAAAAAGAAATATTTGCAGCAAAAAGAAGAAAGAAAGAAAATTGCATGAAATTACACAGCGCTACACACGTATACACGTACTTGTTGTCCATTAGGTTCGGGTTGGCGAAGTACGCCCCTTCTTCGTTGTAAGAGATCTCATTAGTAATGCGGGCCGGAGAAGAGTGCTTATAAGGAAGTTTCTTTCTTGCTTTTTTTGCGTTTTTGTGTCGCCTTATAAGTGGAATGGTATAAAAGTCATGAGGGAAAGAATATACGGCAAGGCGCTAGCGAGCAAGTCACAAAAATATAGGTATATAACTGTATTTGTGTGTGGAAAAAAACGAAAATAAAAATGTAATCGTTGAATGGGAGCGCGGCAAGGCGAGCGTGAAGGGCACAGAGAACATAAAATTAAAAGCTGATGAGAGTAAATGAAGGAAAATGAAAAGGAAAATGATTTGTAAAATAAAAGAAAATAAAAAGCGGACATAAGCAGAGCTTAACACTCAACCATTCTGCATGCAACATTGGGGTGGTGAATTGCGTTGATGTGAAATGAAAAGTAATAAAAAAACAGTGAAGAAAAGTATAAAGATGATATTCAAATGAAAGACACTGGGGTCAAAGGCACTGAGAGAAAATGTGGCAAAGCTTACTTCGTGTTCTGGTCAAATGCTAGAAGATTGCTTCTAAGAAAATCAGAAAAATTCTGGCTGACTCAAAAGTTGGGCTAAGTTATGTAAGTTGGCTGATGCCACAGGGTGGTGGGTGCTTCATTCATAGACTGCTAAATATGGACCTTTGTGAATTCAGATAAAAACTTCTGTATTTGGATATCAATTCTCGACAAAACGCCTTGAACACATCAAGAAAAAGCTTAGGTACTTTATTTATATGACCGCTATTTCATCTGGATATCTAAAATTGTGAGGTCCGCGGTATTTTAGCCTTGATATTGGTGAAGGCGGGACGTTAGAGATGGAAGAGTTAAGATGATTATATGTCATACTCTTCCAAGCAGCTTATGCAAGTTGTACTTGTAAAATATTCGAGGAGCTCACTACACCTCCCACGATTTACCATGGGCAATAAGGCCCTTGACATCGCGTAGCGCTCGAGTTCGCCTGAGGCCTAACCATACATTAGGGATACGAAGAAAGGCAGTGAAGCTCCTACCCGATTCCACTTCCGCTTAGAAGCCGATGTAATGAACAGTAAGTCTGAAGCAAATAAATAATTTCCGACCGTATACACAACCAGCCCTCGCCGCAACCTTTGATGCATCCGTATAGAAGCTCACTGCCGTACTGCCTCGTACGTGAGCAGAGACTGACTAATAGGAAATATGAAAAAATCCGCTCGAGCTCGCCTGAGATCCAACCAATGAGTAGGGATCCGAAGGAAGTCCCTGGACCTCCTATCCGATCCCATTCTGCAAATTTTAGTCTCGTCACAAGGACGTGAACAGAGACTGATTAAGAGGAAATATGAAAAAATTTATACCAATGTATGAATCAAATCTCGGAAGAGCTCAAATTATTTTTTGCGCATTTTACCTTAATTTAAGCCTAGAAATTGCAATATGAAGATGAGAAAATCAAGAAAGAAAATTAGTTATGTGATTTGGTGGCTTAAATCTTCTTCGAAGTCCTTTTTTAAGAAGTTGATCCAGAAACAGAAAACACCGTTGTTCATTCTTTTGAGCCTAAAATGATTAATTCTTATATTACAGAAATTTATCAAATGTTCTTTTCATTGAGTATTGGATCTTTGGTTAAGCTTCCAATGATTGCAATGTTTAAAATACAGCGGCATACGATCGGATTATCAATTCTCTAAGAAATCTTAGTTCTTTTCTTACAATTTTAAAAGTTATCTGGACAACACCAGCATATAATTCTTGTGGGAACCAATTTAAACTACTGTTTAATGTTATTTGGACCACACCAAGGGACAACTGACAGTTCTTCTAGGACTTCACATCAGAAATTACCGTTAATCCCATTGAAAATTTCATTAACTGGGTTAATTATTGCAAAGGTTCTTTATGATCTGTCTTGCATTTCTCCCACCTTGTGTTATGAACTTTTGAGCTATGGAGAGTTAAGTTATGGTAGCCTGACAGTAACTGCAGAGTTGATATTAATATCTGAACTACACGCACGAAGTCTTTCTATTTGAGATGGCACTCCTTGATGGTTTTGGAAAATATATAAAATTATAAGAACAACCGATTCACCGGAACAACAACGGCAACTTGTCAAACTTAGGAACGCATAAAATTTCATCTAGTTCCGGTGGCAGTCTTTAACAATTGTTGGTGGTTCTTCTATTTCTTATAAGGTTACTTATGGGTTCTGGTGAAATTAATATCAGTAAGAGTCTTGAAGGACCAATATGATCTAAACAAAGCAACTTTGTACCAAAGACCTATCGCTGTCATTGTTTGGTGACGGACTTAGGTTTAAGGAAAGAACGATTCCAAAAGCTTCAAGTGATTCTTTCCGTACCGAGGTTTCAGTCTTGAACCAATAGCAAGCAGGTCTTCAATTTCATTTAAGATAACTTTGGGCTTCATTATTACTTTCTGACAATGGGGTAGCAGTATTTATTTCTAGATGAAATTGGAAGCTTTAATGGTTTGGAAGGAACAACATGACATAATGGGTTGTCAAAAAAGACTTGCGGTATTTTTATTGATTTTTTTTTTTTAATGAAATTGAAATGAATTTTTGATGACTCATGCCCTGCTCTTGACCGATTCTACGGCTGCTACTATGCCGGTCTCTTTCGACCAATTCAGCGATTTTATCGCAATTTTCGACGACAGGCCTTCCGGAACGTGGCGCATCTTCGACCACCGCTACACCAGAACGAAAACGTTGGAACCATCGTTGTGCGGTGGAAATGGAAACTGTATCGGGTCCATAAACTGCACAAATTTTATTGGCGGCTAGCGATGCATTTTTGCCTTTATCGTAGTAGGACTGTAAAATATGCCGTATTTTCTCTTTATTTTGCTCCATGTTTGCGACGCTATAACTCACGAACAACTTAAAAGAAACGACAATTAATCAAACACGTGTTAGCGCGTGAAATGAGCTTTCCAAAAAGGTATAGCATGACCCGATGCGACGAATGAAACTAGAACTACGCGCTTTCAGCGCCAACTAACGAAAATACCGCAAGACTTTTTTGACAAACTATATATTTAAGTGCTCCAATGTGCCTAAGGCTTATCGCCTTTATTGCCAATTGATGGACCTGAGACCTAAGGAAAGATGCGTTAAAAGCGGGAATCGATTGCGTTATTTCTATCAGAATAGGTCTACTTATTTTGCCGGTACTCCGTGAGGAGTTATAGGGGGTTATTTCTGCCAGAATGACTTGTTCAGTTGGACTATTCATTCTAACGGTACTCCTTCAAAACGATTCTACCACATCATTTCTTGCAGTGTGTGTCTTTAAAAACCAATACAAGACTATAAATAAATATAAACAAGCGCACAAGTCACGGCTTGTCAAGGAACAGAAAAGAATCTGTGAAAATAAATTTCATCGCAAACAAGACTAAAATTATAAAAATTGCCCTATGCAACAAACTCAAAAAACTGACGTGCCCAGTCAAGTCACCAACCCGAGCATAGCCAAATCGCGCAAACGAGCGTTGATCTGAGCCGTGGAGTGGGCGTGGGGTGGTCATGGCGTTGGCGGGTTGGCAGGACATGCTGCTGGCTGGTCGCGGCAAAAGACGGACAAAGCGCTGGCATTGCGGCCATGGTGCGGTCGGTCGGCTGCATTAATAGCGACTTCACTGGCCTCACGTACACACGCACACACACACACACACATCCACAGCGACGTATTCCGAAACGGGACAGCAGCAGCAGCAGCGTAGAATGGTGTAGAGGTGACCTAGGCGGCATCAACAGCCGGAGCGTTGGCAACACAAACACAAGGGTGCGTTTTCAAATCACAACGGGACTTTTACATTATATGCTGAGCTCGGCATTGTGCACAATATTTACATATTTATGTGCATACATACATATATACATATGTACGTACACTTAACGGTAGTGCATAAGTGCTATGCGGCAGCCACCAACGCAGGCGGATGAGTCGTACGGTATTGGTGCTAATATGGTGGCTGTAGCGAGTCAGTGCGCCCAGCGGCGTCAATGGACCAAAATAATGCGCAACACGACGAGGGTGGGCGGGGTGATTTGACGTGGTTGGTGTGGTGTGGCATGGCGCTAGTGAAAGCGGTGGCGCGTGTTCGGTGCGCTTGTTTTGTGGGTTGCCGTTTCAAATGCGAATAAGTTTTTAAGTGGTCGCTCGTGCAGTAGCGTCACTGCGTGGAGCGGTGAGGAAGCCGCTGTTGCTGCTGAGGTGTGACTGAGGCGGCGGTGGCTGCTGCCGAGCTGGCCGCTCGTACAATTCCTGCCTGGGACGGTTGATCGGTCTCAAACTGCAGCTCTTTGGTTCATTCGTCAGCCCCGGCTGGCGGCACGATGCGCCGCGTGGTGGTGTGCCGTTGTTTGTTCGTTGGGTTGGTAGTTGTGAGCGCGCGTGGTGGCGTGGGGTGGGTGTGCTCGCGCGCTTTGCTTGCTGCGGTGCGGATTTTTGTGCTGTATTTCAAACTCTTGTTACTAGCTGCCATTATGATTTTTAAAAGCCATTTCAGCGCGCATTTTTTGCTTGCCTCTTGTTTTTAT